>NC_054537.1:82898462-83013462 GCF_017654505.1 Polyodon spathula
CACAAATTTACAAACAGAAAGCAAACCCTTTGTACTCACAGAACATTAAATGGGTTATACGGTAGGTTCAGAAATGACAAAAACACAATTGTATCTCGCAAACAATGGTCGACTGACATCAGGATCAGATACTGTTAATCTACTAATTTATAAAAATATACAAAATACAGATTCTGATTTAATTTATACTGATCTTTTACTTTTTAAGGATTTATATTATACACTTAAACTAATAAGGAGCAGGGTTCTATAAACAAAAATTCTATATTATGAAAACAACTCAAGTCTGACCAAGTAATTTGTCTTCCTTAACGTGTGTATGAAATAACAAACAAAAAAGAAGCACACTGACTAGATTGTGCAATGCTCAAAATAAGAGAAAACAAATCCTGTACAACAGGTGCACAAAACCACTGTTCAAAGAAGTGGTTCTGGACTCAAGCCATGCTTGCAAGCATGCCAAATAGGTCAACTAATAAATATCCCAGAAAGGTAACCAAGAGATACACCCTTGACTTGATCAACAAAGAAAAAAGAATATGCAGTGTTCTCAGGATTAGTACAAAAAACAAAATCAAAACTTAAAAGGGACCAACTGTATATATATTTCCTAAATTATAACAACATTTTAAACCCTTTGCCAGCAGAAAAGAAAATATTTTACAAATAAAATTACCATACACCCTATATATATATATATATATATATATATATATATATATATATATATATATATATATATATAGACATAGACACACACACACACCACCTAGTTTTATCATTGTGCCCACAGTTTTAAAGGTTACTGCAATTCTGACATCCTGTAGCCTTACAGGGAATAATACATAGCTTGAGTCTTTCACTTTACAGAAACTAGTTTCTTAGCATTTTATTTCTATGGTGGAGAAATTGAAAATCTGGCAAATCCAGAAATTAACATCTACAGTATCACCGTTAATGAGAAAATAGGGGGGCGGGGAGGAGCACGGTTGCTAAATAGTACTATAGCAACCGTTTTGGTTGATGGACATGCAGTTTCATCTGCTCCCAAATGTTATTCTCTGGCCAACTACAGTATTGTTTCATGTCCTTATTGTACCCATGGTGGGGCATATACATTAAAAAGGAAGTAGCAGGGTTTTGAAAAATATAGCTTTATACATCCCCACCTGTTGCTACACTGGTTTAAATAATGTACCTGTTATTTTTCTTTTCATTGTTAACATCCTGACAGCTTTTACACTATTTCAAAGCTCTTTTCAAAATGGCTGCTCTAGTGCACTGGGGTTTAAGAAGAGATGTATTCTCTAAATCACTGCAGGAAGAGCTATTAAAAGAAAAAAAAAACAACACATAAGTACTCTAGCTTTTCTGTTCCATACCACATCATGGATCGTTATTGTTGCGTTACCTGTTTGACACATCCCTGATCTCAAACCCCAGTGCACAAAAGTTGTCAGGATGTTAATGAAAAGAAAAATTACAGATACATTTAAACAGTTGTAGCAACATGTGGGGAGGTGTAACACTATATTTTTCAGAACCCCGCTACTTACTCTTTAAATTATTATTTTACTATTTTTTTTCAAAATATGCTTGCTTCAGCTTTGTTGTTAATATTTCCTTTAAATATCGGTGATCTGCATATTCCAGTCAGTTCTCATAAATGTTATAAACTAATAATGTAATGTATAATTGGACACCATTGTGTATGGATCCTGTGAATATACTATGTAACACAATTTTTGTTCCTGGGTAGTAAGTGTTATTTCCTAATTGCTTATGCCTCAAAAGTATAGAAAATGGCTATTATTCCCCACAAACTTTGCTTTTGTGACCAGGACAGTGATATTTCAAAATATCACTATTTCCAGTGGGAAAACGGGCAAATGTGTGTCTTTTCGTTCACATAAAGTCAGAAAAAAACAACATGTGAATCCAAATTAACATGTATTTATACTAAAGTAATACAAAGATGACTACAAAAGATTTAGAAGTGAGTAGTTTTTCGAGATTTACGATTATACTGTAAATACAACATATGCATCCAAATTAACATGTATTTATACTAAAGTAATACAAAGATCACTACAAAAGATTTAGAAGTGAGTAGTTTTTCGAGATTTACGATTATACTGTAAATACTTCTAAATCTTTTGTAGTCACTTTTAAATCTTTTGTAGTCATTTTTGTTATTACTTTAGTATAAATACATGTTGGATTCATATGTTGTTTTTTTCTGACTTTATGTGAACGAAAAGACACACATTTGCCCATTTTCCCATTGGAAATAGTGATATTTTGAAATATCACTGTCCTGGTTACAAAAGCAAAGTTTGTGGGGAATAATAGCCATGTTCTATACTTTTGAGGCATAAGCAATTAGGAAATAACACTTACTACCCAGGAACAAAAAAAATAAAAAAATTTTATTACACAGTGATATCACACTATCATTTCTCACCCACAAGCAACAGCAATTAGGAGTACTGTTTGTGTGAAAAACACAAACTAGTATGAAAGCTATGAGTGATTTCATAAAGGCACTGTGCGGCAAATAAGGCCTTGTGTAAAACTAGTACTCCCAATTTAACAGTTTAAAATTAGAATCTGTATATGATAAATATAGCTTTAGCTCTGAAAGAACACGTATTTGTCAAGTAATTGAACCCCCATTTGATTTGTCGTAAGCAATAATAGAAAAAGGTATGACTGGTGTGTTCAAACAATCCTGATCAATCGTCTTTTTTGCATATTTTGCATATTCATCTTAAAAATGTTTAATGTTTTATCTGGGGTTTTATTTTTTTATGTTCTTTTTATTAAATACTGCACACCTTTTTAATATACAAATTGCAAATAACACAAAACTACCAAATTTATCAGTGAGATTTAAAACACAAAAACTTGCTAGAGTTCATATCCCTGCAAAAAGGTTAAGAGCTGTCAGCACTGAGGCACATCCTTTCTTTAAGGTTCATGATTGGAAATGAATAGCTAGAAGAGTCCTGGTATTCCCAAGAAACAGCCGATTACAGACCAAAACTTAAAATTAGCACTTTGGATTATTTGGGCAAGCCAGAGACTGTTGTATATTCCACTCCTGTAGTGACACCCTTAACGAGATTTAGAGATAAAGCAGCAAAAAATAACCGTTACCCAGAAACAAGGTAAACTGTGGAATTCTGAGAAAACATTTTCATGAAAAATATATTTATTGTGTGTCCAAATATTTAGCATTAAAAGGGTTAATAGACATAGGTTTTATAAAATCACCCAAACACAGAGATCTGTGAATCTCAGGAATTTAACTATGAACATGTTTTGGAAACGTTTGAAATTTTCATAAATTTAATAAACCATCATTAAAAAGGGTAAGGACTTCAGATTTTTTTTTTTTTTTTTTTTTTTAATGGTGCATTGTAAAAAAAAAAAAAAAAAAAAAAGTTTGCTAATTTCAAGCCCAGCTAAATATTCTGTTAAATATTCTAAATATTAGAATAAGCTTGCTGTATTCAGTCACTGCTGTCATCATCATCGTCGTCATCCGATACATTATTCATGGGAAATTTGTAAGAGTCTGATCTGGGGGGCAAGCTTGCACTCAGCTGCCCACTGGAGAGCTGATCGTAGCAAAACTCACAGACCCTCACTGGCTTGGAGGACTGACTGGGAAGCAGAAACTTTTTCTCTGAGCAGGGCCCACACACCACAAACCCACACTTGCGACAGTGATGCCTGCGGCTAACCGGTGTAAACTTGATTTTCTGACAACGCATACACACGGTGGCCTCTGAATCAGGTACCCACACTGCAGCATGTTCACTGTTTGGTGCTTTTCCGCTTTTTTCAAGCAAGTCGGACACACACTTGCTGATGTGGTTCATCCACTCTGACTTCTCTGTGGCGGTAGCTGCATAAACAGCAAAGGATTTGGTAGGAGTTTTTATAAGCCATCCGTTCCGTAGGTCCCCTTCATCCTCAATAGAATCAATTGTGACATTTTCCAGAGGAATTATGTGCTGTTTGTTGTACTTCTTTTTCTGAATGACAATGTTACCGTATACAAGGATGTCATTGAAGAGGAAAAACTGCCTGGCTTTCGGTTTCTTTCTGCAGAGTTTTGTTAGCACCCCTTCTCCGATGAGGACTCTACCAGGAATAGCCAGGGGTTGACCAGCTGCTCCAAAGCACCCCTCCACAACATTTATTCGTTTTGAATTTGCTTCGCTGTTAGCCAGGCGATCCACCATCTTTTCTTTCCTGTATACATAAACAAACAAACATAAATAAATAAATAAATAAAAACAGGCTACAGGTACTTGTGCAACATGTTGTCATAACTGACTAGAAGTATTCTCTGCTGTAATTGCTCAGAACATTATCTAAAT
This sequence comes from Polyodon spathula, assembly GCF_017654505.1. Lineage (NCBI taxonomy): Eukaryota > Metazoa > Chordata > Actinopteri > Acipenseriformes > Polyodontidae > Polyodon > Polyodon spathula. The sequence goes on from NC_054537.1 coordinate 82,902,854, forward strand.
TAATTCTCAATGTGTATTATGAGGGGTTTTATTAAACATTTTCAAATCAAATCCTCTTTCGAAACAGCAAGTAAACTAAACTCTAGAATGCATAAAATAAACATGGCAGTAACATGCAATGACAGAATTGTAAAGTGGTGTAAAACTGTATGGTCTACATGTGTATAAATGAATAAATACATAGATTTCAAACAAATCATTTTTACCTGAGCTGATTTAGGGTTGCACTAGTAAAGGGGTTGAATACTTATGCAACTGAGATTAATCTGTTTTTCTCTGTAAATCTTACTTTATATGCATTTTTTTAAAACTTTAAATCAATGTGGAGTAGTTTGTGTAGATTCTACATATAAAGTTTAATTTGAAAGCGTCGTGCAGTATGATCAGGTGTCAACAAAATGTGAAAACTTTGCAGGGGGGGGTGAATACTTCTGCAAGTATTTTCTCACACACACACAAACACACTTTTACTCAGCTTCCACTTGTGCCCTCTCTGCTAAATCTGAAGTAGTGCCTTGGGTTAACTATCTATACCATTTATAATTTTAAAGACTTCAAATCAAGTCCTCTTTTTCCCTAGGCTGCACAGATTCTTTTTACCTTTCCTCATACATAGCTCCTGTCATGAAGTCCCTGGATCAGACTCGATGATGTACTTTTTGTAGTGAGATGACCAAAACTGCACACAGTATTCTAGGTGGGGTTTAACTAGGCCATTCTATAACCTTAGCATATTTCTAGACTTATATTCCACATTGGCAAGGTACTTTTAATGGTTTCACTATAACCCCCGAGATCCTTTTCAAAGTCCTCGTCCCCTATTTCCATCCCACTCATTTTATACTTAGAATATGGATTTTTACGTCTCTGTCTCACTTTTTTTTTTTTTTTTTTTTTTTTTTTTTTTTTTTAAATGTTTTAATATACAACATTTATCAAGAAACAAGATATAAGCATACTATTTCATTAACTAAATGCATCAGGTATGTTTTTATTTCCTTATTACTGATGATAGAATAAATAACTACTTTATTTATAAACATTTATTTTGAGAAAATAAAATCGAGAGTAGTGTCCATTATTACTTATAAAGTCCCTGAGAATAAACGTGTATTATGTCATTGCAATCACTCAGGTGAAACAATGTCTTGTAATTTGCCCAAACTTCATGTATCTCTAAGCAGAATACATAATAAAAAAATACTTCACAAAAATACTTAAATAAATAATAATAATAATAATAATAATAATAATAATAATAATAATAATAATAATGTGTTGGGGGGTGGGGGAAGCAAAAAGTTTATATGGTTTCTGAAGTACTTTATACCACTAATTCCAAGATGCTACTGTAAAAAAATGATTTTTTATGAATTTTTATAGGAAGAGTCAACTACAGCCAAAAAACACCTGGCCCTCACGGAGCATCCCACTGACAACTGCTTGACCTTAAAAGGGTTAAAGGAAATTGATCATTTTACTGTGTAAAGGATGTAGTCATTACACTACACTCTGTTTGTTTCATAAAGACTTGTTGTCTGGAAACACACCAGTTGTTAAACTTGGCAAATAACAAGAATGCAGAATTAGCAATATTAATTTACTTATTTTAACTATCAACATTATATTTATGTTCAAATATCAATACAAGATACAATGTGGGGAAAAACTGAAAAAATGGAACTGGTCTTTCTTGAAAAAAAGAATTTGCTATTCCCCAGAATGGAAAAATCAGTAGCCCTACATCCTCCATTCTGGTTCTCACATTTAGTGTCCGATATCTGCATGTTAGTTTATAACCTCATAAACCATTTTTAGAAATAATACAGAGATCTGTCATTTTCTGGTACCTTAGCCCCACAAAATGTAAAGCAATAATAAACAAATAAACCCACACTGAAATCCTACATTCCATATGAATTAGCATGTACTATTTGTTCACTTACATATTTCAAGAGGCGAGGCAGACAAAAACAAACATGCTCCAAAACAATTTGCAAAAGCAATACCGAATTCACTCAGTTTACAGTCTTCTGTGAGGGAGACATGTACAGTAATAGGGATGGGCATTTTCACATAATCTAATACATGTAATTTACTAAACAATTAAACTTTACATCAACGTTCCACTGGCTAAAAATAATGCTACATAATACCACTGTAAGCAAAGGTCCACTGTATCAAATGCAGCACTTAAATCTAAGAGAACAAGAATAGATACACAACTAGAGTCTGCAATTCACAGATCATTCACCACGGCGATGAGCGCAGTCTCTGTACTTTGCTGATGTCTCCTGATGTCATATTATGTCATGTCATAGGTAGATTGGTCTCAAAAAGGATAACAAGATGACCAGAGATGGTTAGATGTAACACTGAGAGGTTGTGAACAGCTAAGCCAAGAGTGATGACTAGGTCTAAAGCATAGTCACGATTATGAGTACTTAAATAAAACTTTGTTTTACACACAAATATTAACATAATAACACACTACACAAGAAATGAACACACAAACAGCCCTCTAGGTTTAATAATTTTATTATCACTAACTATGTGGGATTTTCAGATGTCATTTTTGAGCTACCCTTGGCAATAAAGTTTCTTAATTCATATATTAAATGTAATTATTGATATTCAAATCTACATTAGTTATTTAGGGAATATAGCCATTATGGCTGTTGGGCAGTGTTCAATTGGCAGCCCGCGGGCCAAATCCTGCCCGCGAGAACCTTCCGTCTGGCCTGCTGAATGTCAGCTGCAGTGCTGCCAACTGGGCGATTTTTGGCTGTTTTTAATTTCGCTTTGCAGGAGAAAATTATGCCAAGCGTGTTGTCTATTTGTGAGCGGTTTTAGCAAAATGCTGTTTTTTTTTTTTTTTTTTTTTTTTATATATATATGAAATCGCTGCCATGATTAACCCTTAGCAGTCCATTTATTCAGCGCTTGTCAGGCACATCAGGTTCAAATTATTTTCACATGCGCGGTTTATTTTACATGTGCCGTTTAATTCCCCCCCCCAGAGTAAAACAGGTTTAAGAGGCACTGAGTGGCAAAAATACACTCAGTACTACATCTCCACCCAAGCCCCACCCCTTGTTCGCTGTATTTTCCACATACCTCTTTACAGATGTGCACATTGATAAATAACCTTCTGATCTCTCGTTTTATCACCAAACTCCTCAATAATGTGATTCAAGTCATTATTTTATTACCACAACATCTCAAAATGCTCTGCAAATGTCCGCGATATTCTTTGTGCACGGCTACATTTGGCTCCTATCGGTCCCACTCCGCCACTGACAGGTTTTCTCTGCTTTTTCTGGAGAAAAAATGTCTAGAGACCTGTGCTTTTTGATGATGTCAGACAGGGTTTAACATTGGACTGGAAAGGGAAAATTGTAATGTCGGACCTGGTCCGACATAGGACCGCAAAGGATTAAGGTTTGTTTAAATGCTTGCTGTTCAACCTGTCTACTTCTAGACACTGAAAATTATCTGAATGGATTTATGCATGCCCACACAAAGTGGGGTGTAGCCCCCCTTAAATTTGGTATGCCACCGCTACAGATTGAAGTGCTTTCATTACTTAACTTGCCTCAGTCTTTCGCACTCAGGGTTTCTTTTTTTTTTATAGCACTGAAACGTATTGGACGAGTCTACCCACTCCAATCGCATTGGATGGTGTGGGTGGGGTATTGTTTTAGACACTGCAGCTCATGGAAGTCAAAATAACTGCTTAGAAGATAACCGATTTTTTATTTTATTTTTTTAAATAGTGGAAGCAAGTGTAAAAATAACCAAACCAAAAACAAAGCAAATTATGAAACTCGTTTAGTAAGCGAAAACAAACAAATCAGAGGAAAGGCAGGAGGGGGAGGCCGGGAAGCCTGTGCAAAATAAATAAATAAATCAGAAGCATCGTTATAGTGGGTATGATGTTATATGGGAAAGAAAATGGAAATGGCTTTTTTTACAGCACTGAATTAAGTGGCATGATGTACAAGCGCTGCCAAAAACACAAACAAAATAAAAAAATCTTGGAGCAGCACAGCTTGTGTAAGAATGAGAGTGAAGAGTATTGAGGATCAATATGCATCACTGTGCGTGGAGGCACAGTCATTCTAAAATGGCAACATCCTATGGAAACATGCAATGGCTGTGACTAACTGAAAGAGAGGGGCATTTATCGGTGCACTGAAGTTAAGAATGTATTAACATTTGATAAAGTAGCCGGCGTAAATATAATATTAGGCAGTGGATTGCGCTGCCTTATTTTGACCCCCTGCATTCATTATCAGTATTTTTGCTTTGAAAATAATTGGTTATTTTTTTAGCAGTCATTTGAGGTTTTAGCTTCTCGATGTACTTAACACAGAAAACCTGCCCATTCAACTCTCCGATTGGTTAAATGTTGTGTCAAGACGTAACATAGCTGTCATGTGGTTCCAAGATTTTGTTTTTTTCACCCAGCAATGCACAACTGAGCTCCTCTGCTAGAAGCTCAATCAGTCCTTATTGTTAAAGGCACAGTAGCATGGGCAAGACGGGCGGAGTGGGTTTTTCAGCCGGGCGGCAACAACCACATTTTTTACAACAACTGGCAGCTCACGGTACAGATGATCACAGATGAAGGTGTTACACTGTCATCTTTGTTTTCCAGAATTCCTGAATTGAGTTTATCAGCTCAAGACATGCGACACAGATTAACCTGCTTTATATCATCTCGCTTAATATATTTATGATCAGAATTTTTCAAAAACCGCTATGCACCATAGGTTCTTTCAGAAATTACCTCTCAATATCATCTCACAAACCTGTTTACTGTCACGTTTTGTCCAGCCTGTCAAATGCTGCGTGGGCAGTCTTAACGGGATACAGTTCAGTTACAAAACACCAACGTCGCCACATTTTTCTTCTCTAACATACTCTTATACAAATGCACACAAAAAAATTGACATCTAATTGACAGCTCTCATCAGTCGACAATTCATGCCTTTTTTAGATATTGACACAAACTGTTTTGTTCCAAATGATTCAAAATATATTTATTCTGTAGTAAAGTATATGCATTTGCTTAAATGTAAATAAGGACTAAATGTACAGTATTAAAACACTGCTCTTTAATTCACCGTTAACTTACTTTCTTTTTTTCTCACACTCACACTGGTTTATATCATGACCTGCTTTGCATCACGATTCAGAATATAAAGGGGGTTCATTTGTATTTAATTTGGATCTGCATGCTGGGTAGATGTTTTGGAGCTAGCTTGGCTGAAAAAGCTTTGCTTTTTGTGCTTTTTATTAGATGGTTAAGGGGTTTATGGTGTGATGTTCAGTTTTTTTTAAACATGAACAACCCTTTGTGAAAAAATAGATTTATTTCTGTAATATTAAGTCAATTACTGAGTTTACTGATTTTGAACTGGAGCATATATGTGCATGTATGCAATGCTTTTAAAAGAATTGCTGAAGCGATACTCTGTAAAGAGCAGTGCTGCATAAGCATTTACCTTGCAGCACCAGTACTCCACATTGCTCTGAACGTAGGCAGAGACAGCATAGCAGCAGGGGACTGGGGGCATGGCCCCTGTGTGTGTGCCTTTATTTTACAGCAAGACGTTACAATATATAACATGTTAAAGTAGAAAAATATCCCAGGAGTAAATAATACGTTGTGTAGGCCTTACTTTACCACAGTGAATTAACTACAAAACAAAGGATGCCAAATAGCAGTTCACGTTAAACTTTGTTTAGTTTATTCCTGAAATAAATAGCACATAAAGCTGACAACACATTTTTGGTACTTTTTTCATTCCTTGCGTTTACTCACAGTAAACAGTAGCCATAGGTATGCTTTCATAAAGTAATAACATGAGGTTTACTTGTGTCTTGTTATAGCTGAACAAGCAAACAAAAAGTGAAATTTAACTTTCAACTTTTTTTGGTTCTCATTTATTACATTCCACATAACAAAAAATAATACAGTTGACTCCACATAACTGCATGGGCTCAGGACCAGTGTGAGGTCATGCACATCACCGGAGTGTGCACATAACAGGAGGGAGGGAATACAATGGGATACAATGACAAAGGTCTATATATACGTGTATTCATAACTTAATTTTATTACAAGTAACCCACAATACTGAACAAGTTCAGAAAAATAAACTAACTTGAAATACGTTAAGCATTTAATACAAAAAACACTATTCTCCGGCAACATGCGCTATGATAAGTAAAATAATGTACAGTATGTTAGCAACTTGCATAAACTAAGTTATTGTAATACAGTATAATAAAACAGGTTAAACAGGTGTATACAGTACCTTACTATAGATCTTGTGACTACAACAAAGCAAAACCATATTTGATGGAAGTATGAACAGTATTCAGCTGATTGCTGATAAACAGCTGTAAAAAAAAAAAAAAAAAAAAAAAAAAAACACCTCACAAGACTGACAACCATTTGCCTCCATGAAGGGTCCTGGTGTGCTGAGGCTTGAGTTACAGATTTACTGTGTCTTTCTTGCCTGCTTTTCCCACTGTCATGTCATTGCTATGTGCTCTACGTCACTGCTATATATATATTTTTTTTTAAGCTCTTGAACGTTGTTTGCATTATGCAATTATCCAAATTAAAATGCAATGTACAACAGACTTTGGGACTGCACAGCTTCATGCAATTAAGCAAATTATGCATTTAGAGGATATGCATTTAACTACATCATATAATCATAGACAATGATGCACTAAACAACGGGACCAACTGCATGCTATGCAAATAAGCAATTATCCAATATACAAATAATTGGAGTCAACTGTGAATCTATATAAAATCACTATACAACATTTCCAGCAAGTTGGCCACTGTTTAAGAGAGGCATTTCAGAATGAGGTGCTTCCCTTTTTTCTGTCCCATGAGATTCTGACTCGCTCTAAAGCAGCATAACACCTTTTTGACCAAGATGGCCTTCCACAGAAATCACAATGGGTGCTGACGCATAATCTGGTCTGTCTACTTTCTGCTGTCTAAAACTTTTAAATAGAGGCCCAAGAGCTGCTGTGTTGATCCGGTATTTTATTTTATATATTAATCTCACATATCACATGGAGCTCTTTTTCAGTTCTTTTCACAACTTATCAGGAGGCGATAAATAAGTGCAAGGTTTTTTTTTTTGTCATTTCTAGCAAATACGAGCATCTGAGTTTCGTATCTGAATACATGTCAAAAAATATTTGTTCAAAATATTCTGATATTTTTCCCAGCACTATTATATTTGGTAAACATTCCTTTAAAATCCTCCCTTCCCCCATTTCTAGTTTTAAGTACAGGCTAAATTGTTTTCAATATTTGCTGCAAGCTTGCTTTCCGCTAGTTCATTGAAGTGCAGACCATCTTCCATATAACATGCAGATCTTCCCCAAAATCAGTCCCAATTATTTATAAAGCCAATTTCTTCTTGCACCCCTGTAACCAGCTGTTTAATGCTGTAATTCTGCTAAAACATTCATTTTGGCTCCAGGTTCACAATCTTCCTCCATTGGAAATCTATTTGCCACATTAAAAGTATGTGATCCAAATTATTCTGCTTCCATAATTAGGAAGGTAGAAGACATATTAAAGCAAATGAATAAAATTAGCAAGCTATGTTTATAACAGAGTAAATTCCCAAACGGACTGTCAGTACCAGGAAAATGTCGCCATGACCTGCACACAAAGCATTTAGAATAAAATCTCATAACAAATACCCATGGTTTAGAAAAGTGGTTCCCAAGCAAAAAATTGAAAATCACTCAATGACTGTCAGTCAATGTCAATGTAACTGTATCCATGGAATTGTGCGACATACTTCTATTATAACCCACAGATTAACTAACGCTAAGTGGCTGCATTTTCACACACATTACCGGATACCATCACACACAGTTACCCGTCCCCACGTGTTGCTCAAACTGTTTAAATAACGTAGTTACAACTTTTTACATTTACGTCTGTTTCAAAGCTATTTTCAAAATATCCTCTCTACTGAACTGCCAGTGTAAGGATTATTGCCCACACTGTCAAACAAGTAACATAGCAATACCGATCTATGCTGTGGTATTGAATATCAGTTTAAAAAAAAAAAAACACATGATCTAGTTGCAGAAAAAACACCTATTCAAAGTTCCCCCAAAAGCCAATTTTGTCATAACATAGCTCGAGGAATTCTTGCACTTATGCTTGTTTTAATTTGCAAATTTACTCCAATATATGTAAATGCTTTTGTGACTCTTTTACAAATGTATTGTTAACATTCTGTTTAAGCCATGCGGTATTTCTCGATGTTTCTAAAACTACGGTATATTAACTTTCTTTTCAGCATACTGCACATGTTTAAACTTGTTGTGACTGTGAACACCCAACCCGTCTTTCTGTTAAATCTAAATACTTCACTTTTAATAGTCAGGCCTGTGTTTAAAATTCGAAGTTCTGACGTACAAATTATGACATGAATCGGAATCCTTCAGACTGGACCAAGCATTTACATCACTATTTTCCTAAACAAACTGGCTATGCACCCTTTAACGTAAGCAGTTTCTTTTTTTTGCTGTTGTTGTTGGTTTTAATTTTAGAAAAATGTTTAACTGGAGCAACGACATCAGTGGATAAGTGACTCCGAACTTCAGTGCACGTTTCAGACAAGCATGTGTGTAGACCAAATGGCGCATATATTCTATATATATATATATATATAGATATAGTATATATATATTATATATATATATATATATATACCAGTATGAAGCACGTACTCCACAATCAGAGCCAAATTTCAAAAGTACACACCCATTCTGCATGCATCAGCAAATACTTCCACCGTAGACTCATTACTTCAAAGCAGAGATGACTGTGCTTTAACTACAGAGCAGAATAAATAACCCAAAATTGAGTGTGTGTGTGTGTGTGTGTGGTGTGTGTGTGTGTAAATATATATATATATATATACTCTCTTTTGGTTTTCAGAAGTACAGCTGCTCAAGCAGTCAAAAACTTCCCTCAATCCTACCGTGTATTTTGTAATCTGCGAGTGAAACTGATGATGACAGCGACTGTACTTCTGTTCTACCTCACACGATCAGCCTCATCAGAGAACAGCTTATCACGTTTCAGTTAATGCATCCTCTCTTATCCTGAACAAAATAAGGATGACACTGACTTAGACATATGTGGAGATATTTATTGGCAGATGATAGTATGTGTGACTGGATGTCCCTTTCTTACCAGAGCGGGGTTTTTTTGTTTTGTTTTCCTCCCCCCCCCAATGGAAACATTACTTGTAAATATACATTTGGTGCCGCATTATTACACGGTATTTGTCAAACAATTGTACGACTGCTGTTTTCCCAGCTTTTTTGACCGGGTGGTTGTCAGTAAAAACTTATAACAGAACTAAAACCAACTTGTTCTTTTCGGAACAACCCTCTGGGAGTCAGTCACATCGCTCTCATTCGGTTTAGTTTAGAAGCTGCTAGAAAGTTCAATGCTTCTCGACGTTGTAAAAAAATAAATAAATAAATAAAAAACACTTTTAAAAAAGACCTACCAGTTCTTAATTTCTGCCAGGTACTTGGAGATCAATTTATATTCCTTTTATTCCAAACTAAAAGTAGCTAGCGACTACTACCTCCACTCCGCTGGTTCACTCTTCTTTCCTGCCGCTCGCTACTTTCCAAGCAATAACAATATGGCTCCCAGCGACGATGAGGGGGACGTATCCACGTACAGTGGGAGGACTCTGCACGTCTCTGGCTCCTGCTGTTGTAAACAACAGGAATTAAGTCTTGAAAAGGCATTATCTCAAACAGACCGGGACGGCAAGTATTTAAGTTTAGATGAAGAGAATATTTTTTTTTAGTTTATCTATATTGTATTATCTCCTATTTCAGAGAAGCACGCGACTATAATTAATTGAGTAGTATAGTGCATAATAACAACCCATAAACTTTAGATCACTTAAGACATCTCTGCTTAAGCCAGGGTTTTCTGTTGCATTAATATTACACAACTCCACAAAACAGCAATCCCTGATGAAAAAACAAAAAAACAACTTGATTACTACTGAAACACTGCTATGAGAGCATTACCCTAAATACCCTGTTATTATTGATTAGCAGAAATAAAATTTACTCAATTCCTACATGACTATATAGTATAAGGCATGTGTGCGCGATGAAGGAAACGGTAAACAAGTGGTAAGCAGGGAGCATCAATTCGACTGCTGCATTTACATTTACAAAACCCTATGCCACAATTGTTAAAAAAATGTAAATTTTTCATTCAGGAGGATGTGAATGCCACTGTCAGCCAGACCTGAGCAATATTTAGTCGGTCTCTTGTGAATTTGGCAAAGGCATAACAAATGCAGCCTTACCTGTTTTAAAAAAAATACACTTCCGAAAGATATTGCCTGGTTTAACAGCAATGTAGGTATTCTGAGTTTCAACCTTTTTAAAGATTGAATGTGACAAAATGCCTAGTTTAAGAGGTTTGCACACTTGCCTTTGGTGGACTAATATAATTTGCAAAATAATGCATGTTTCAACTTCACTTGAAGTGCAATGGACAAACCCTTTCCTGCATGTACAATAAGGTTTTAATGCTAGCAAAGGATGTATTAACCCAAAGGAGCCCTTGTCAAACTGAACCACTGAACTGTTTCAATGTGTGGTTCTTGTATAATTTATTGATGTAAATATAGATCCTTGGCACTCAAACCTGTCCTAAAAGAAGGCTGTAGCATTATCAATCAATCAATCTTTATTTTATATAGCGCCTTTCTTTTCGGAGTCTGACCTGCTTTTATTGTTATAAATTAATTTTTTGTAATCCTGTAATTTTTCTTTTTAGTTTTTCACAACACTGTTTTGCGCTGTGGTTTAGTCCCATATTTCTCAATTCCTGTAAAATCTTTTGGTAGACTTTATCATTTCGGATAGTACGAGTTAACCCCGCCCCCAGCCTTGCTCAGCACCAAGCCAGTACCAGATATCTTGTGAGGCCAGAGTTTCGTGGTTCCGGCTCTGACAGTGCGCAAGTGTGAAAAGGCCATCAAAAGGATAACAAGGATAGAAAGATAATTTTTATCATGAAAACAACAGTTAATGAAAAAAATTAATTAATGTCTTGGTTAGATAGATATTCACCCCCCCCCGGGTCAATACTTGGTAGAACCACCTTTGGCAGCAATTACAGCTGTGAGTCTTTTGGGGTAAATCTCTACCAGATTTGCACATCTGTATTGTGCAATATTCACCCATTCTTCTTGGCAAAATTGTTCAAGCTCTGTCAAGTTGGATGGGGATTGTTTGTGGACAGCAATCTTCAAGTCTTGCCACTCCAGTATCGCTTTGGCTGTGTGCTTGGGATCATTGTCCTGCTGAAAGGTGAATCTCTGTCCTAGTCTTAGGTCTTTTGCAGACTGAAACAGGTTTTCTTCAAGGATTTGCCTGTATTTATCTTCATCCATTATGCCTTCTACCCTGACAAGATTCCCAGTCCCTGCCGATGAAAAGCACCCCCATAGCATGATGCTGCCACCACCACGCTTCACAGTAGGGATGGTGTTACCTGGGTGATGTGCTGTGTTGGGTTTGAGCCAGACATAACACTTTGCATTTATACCAAATATTTCAATTTTTGTTTCATCGGACCACAGAATCTTTTGCCACATCTTTTCAGAGTCTCCCACATGCCTTTTTGCAAATTCCAAGCAGGATTTTACATGGTTTTTTTTTAGAAATGGCTTTGTAACACTTGCCTGCCAAGACAGAGCGGGGCCAGCGCCACAGAATGGACAAAACGGTATAGCCTGACTATGCCACAGAGGGAATTTCACCCTCAGAATTAAAACAAACAATAGGTTAAAACACATCTCTTAAATAGATTCTTTTATAGGGTGTGGAACTGGGATACAAATCAGAAGGACCACACAAACTACAACAATTAAAAATAATTCCAGGTTTATTTGAAGAGGACACAGACTCTGATCATAAATATGCACAATAACAAACAATTACTGCTACCACCATCGACAGCATATAACTGTGCAGACATGATGGAAGAGTTAAAAACACTTAGCAGCAAATCAACTGTGCAAAAACTCTTAATAAATACTAAATAATAATAGTAAAATAAGCAAATCAAATACACCCAACACATCTTTAAATCACACATATACAAACCAATAAAAACAAAATGACTACAAAAGATTTAGAAGTGAGTAGTTTTTCGAGATTAACGATTATACTGTAAATACAGTATAATCGTAAATCTCGAAAAACTACTCACTTCTAAATCTTTTGTAGTCATTTTTGTATTACTTTAGTATAAATACATGTTAATTTGGATTTATATGTTCATATGATGACTTTATGTGAATGAAAAGACACACATTTGCCCGTTTTCCCATTGGAAATAGTGATATTTTGAAATATCACTGTCCTGGTCACAAAAGCAAAGTTTGTGGGAAATAATAGCCATGTTCTATACTTTTGAGGCATAAGCAATTAGGAAATAACACTTACTACCCAGGAACAAAAATTGTGTTACATAGTGTAATTAGTGAGCAAAGAAAAGCCACAGTGAAAATGCATTGCAACCTCTATTTTGCTCTAAATGTGCCCCTTCTGAAAATCAGGCTGAATGTTTGTAAATGTGCTTATGATTTTATAATATAGTGTGAGAGCATATGGTGAATTAAGAGGAAGCCAAGTTTCTTTGCCCCATGGATGTATGGCTAAAAAAGAGCTGGAGTAAACTATATGAACCTTGAAATGTTATTGAATTCCAAAGACCTTTTCCTGTGGCATTAAGCAGTTGTTGTAAATCTTAATGGAGTAATCCGAATCCTCCAATTGTTAATGTTTTACATAAATAGCGGTATTCTAAAGAAGATGAGACTAGCTCTGCTAATCTGGACGCACTGCAGCCAAGCACAAGCTTAGGGTCTAGAAATAGGAGACTAAGTAATAGATAAATTCCTCACTGTCACTATCAGTCAGCAATCCCAGCATACCAGCTTAGATACTAGGCCAAAACATTGTGAAGGAAATTCCAGTAGGCATGATGCTTATTCCCAAATATCTGACACTTGGGTGCAAGCTTGCTTTCAAGTTTAGCATCTTTCCTTCTCTCTCTCTCATAGCTGTAGCTGTTAAACTTCACCATTGTAGAACATGTTATGAACTAACCTGCATTCTCACAATATAATACTACTAATTGCATTATAATTGACTAGATTGTATATTAATGTAATACTTTGCCATCCTGTTAAACGCCTCACCTAAAGGAATGTTATTTTGTGGATTGACACAAAGTATTTGCTCAAATGCAACATAATTTAAGTGTAATAAACTTACAAAACACAGAATAAAGTCATATTTATATGCAGCCTTTACTACTTCTTCCTGCTCCAACAAAGAGCTCTGTTTACATCTTTCATAACCGCTTCTTTGTTTCACCCAGCAATCCTCATTATTCTGGTTACATCATTCCGTTTGCTTCAAATCTTTATCACTTCTACTAGCAAAACAATTGTGCTTCACACCAGCATTAGACATTGTGGCCTTGCAGGTGCCTGGACTCTCTAAAACTCAGTACATTCTCTGATTAACATTTTATTCAGTTCCCACCCCTATAGTATACACTGAACAAAAATATAAATGTAACGTGATAATCAGGTGGATGACAGGTGTGGCATATCAAGAAGCTGATTAAACAGCATGATCATTAGATAGGTGCACCTTGCGCTGGGCAGAATAAAAGGCCACTCTAAAATGTGCAGTTTGGTCACACAACACAATGTCACAGATGTCTCAAGTTTTTAGGGAGCGTACAATTGGCATGCTGACTGCAGGAATGTCCACCAGAGCTGTTGCCAGAGAATTGAATGTTTATTTCTCTACCATAAGCCTACAAGCCGCAGACCATGTGTAACCACGCCAGCCCAAGACCTCCACATCCGGCTTCTTCACCTGCGGGATTGTCTGAGACCAGCCACTCAGACAGTTGATGAAACTGTGGGTTTGCAAAACTGAAGAATTTCTGCACAAACTGTCAGAAACCGTCTCAGGGAAGCTCATCTGGTGAGCTGAAATCAATTATTTACGTGACTTTTTTTACATTTTCCTCTCCACACCCGTTCTCCACTCACCGAACACAACCCCGATTTAGTGTAAACATGCTGCTTTTATGCAGCTGTACCGAGACTCGATTGCTAATCAATCATTCAATTGGAGTCTCGGTACAACTGCAGTTGAATTAATAAAGTGCAATTCCCAGTGCTCGCATATTATTACATTTTACCAGTACGTGAAGTGCTGTGCAATCCTCATGCCTAAATACAGATATACATTTTAAACACTTGTGCGCATACCCCATATTACGTCCCGTGTATCAATGACTATACACCAACATTAACACACTGCACGTAACACACAACATTGAAATTCACACGGGCGGGACAACATTGCCACATAGACACAAAATAAATCCATTGGATGGAAACATATTTTGTCTTCCTTTCACTAGACACGCAGAATGGAAAAGGACGCAGACGTGCATAGTCATGGTAATCTATTACACTATAGCAATGACCGTAAAATACTTGTTGTTAAAAAAAAAATGTTCAGCAATATAACAGCACTGATTATGGTACACTCCAGCCCTGTAAGTAGCAGCAATAAGCTTCATATTTGCCTTTCCCAGCAATATTAAGGATATTTACTTTTAGGCCCTGTCCACACTACATAACCGAGCTCGAGAATCATACTCAAAAACGTTTTAATTAATCCAGCTAAAAATTTAGCGTCCACACTGAAGTACCATTTCAGCATGGAGAATCCGCTATGAATGAATGGCAGTGAATGAATAATGATGATAGCGATTGCAGTTGGAGATGATTTATGAACTGTGAAGGGCACTCAGGGCCTGATGACTGTGGAGGGGACTCAGGGCCCAGGTGAAAGATAAATTTGGCCAGAGGTCTCGTCTCTGTGTGCTCGATGGCTGATGACGTTTTGGTTAGGGGCAGATTTTCCTTCCAGAAAAGCAACCAAGTTTACAATTCATGTTTAGTCGGGCATAATGCGAACACACATTAATGCTATTAGAATTGTTTGGTTACAGTTCTTAGCAGTGCAATGAATATTGGAAATTAATACAATACTATCCCACCATGCACTGTATTTTATTTTAAAATAATGTGTCATGCCCCATATTAACAGAGGTCCATATTGCTAAGTATTTTGGAAAAAGTAAATGCGAACAAACACACACACACACACACACACACACACACACACACACACACACACACAAGTAGGGCTTGAAGTTTTGGGGTTTTATGTTTAATCAGGTGACAAATGTAGCTGATTCTGTTATCATGATTAAACTCAGAAAAAGCTGTTCATTGCAAAACAATCTTTGCTGTTACCTTCATATCTTGCCTGAGCCTAATTCTGGTCCCTTTTAATTTTATTTCAAACAGAGCTGACAAATTAAGTGAATTGTTCCTAGCCAATCCTACTTTTAACTCACATTTCATTTTTGCAGTCGTCTAATTTAATGTTGTGCCTTTGTTATTTTCTGCACTAGTGTAACAGGGATGCCCTTACAGATTTTTTAAGCACAAAATTAATACCTAGTGGAGAGTGTACACTGACAGCAAGTCAGTTGTCAAATTAGTTTTTTTACTAAGCAGTCAGCATCTTCAGGGGATTATCATGAAGAAGACTGTTCATCTGAATCTCAGCCATTTACTTCTGACTGTACTACAGTGACCGAAGCAGTTGCAAGCAGTAGTAATGCACAAAAACGCAAAAAAAAAAAAATGTTCTTATAATTTTGAATGAGAGAGGAAGTATCCGTGGCTTGTTTATCGAGACTGCAAGATGTACAGTGTGTGAAAGAGCTGTGTTAATGTATATTTGATGGATGGTGCAGTACAGTGGGAGTTAGATAATTAAAGAGGTTTTATGGGCAAACATATGAGGCATTCTGAGACCTTGTGAAATCAACATTATGTCTTGTGCTGCAGTGTGAATAACTAGGTTGAAGACTTGGGTTCATAGTTAAACACTGTAATGTATGTGTATTTCTTTAACACGCACAGGGTATACAATGAAGGTTAAAACTAAAACGTAGTAAAATGACACCTAGCTCTTGTCAGGGCTCTAACTAAACATAACTGTTCTGGTCCCTATCTATGGTTCAGATGGCTACACTGTTTACCCAAGAACAAAAAATAAAGTTCAGCACAATAACAAAATGATAGGGGTTACACATAGTAACAGAAGTGGGATGCTCACGCAGTTGATTCACAGGGGGATCAGCTCCATGCCCTGACACCAAATGGAAAATCTCTTCAATTTGAAGGCATAGCACTGGTGGGTCGACTGCTTCGGAGAAGCCTGAACGACATGCAGATATATTCTTTTTTCCCTTTAATTCTGGCCGGAAGGTCTTTAAGCTTTCTCCTCCTACCCACCCGTGCGGTGTCCTCCTTGGCACAGGCCTGTGATGCCAGATCTTATACACTGGAAGCAATAATTGGTGTGTGCCATATGCCAGGTGAGGTTGGTGGGTTATTTGATGTGCATCATATACCACTCCTAGAACTACGGTTACATGCGAGTAACCCTCATTTCTAGGGACGTGGTTAAGGTACACTATCCACAATTATGGCAGACTCCTAGCAGTTCACTGGGAGGAGCTGTAAAAACACACACCCCCCTACTGCAGAACCAAGGCTGCAAGACAAGCAACCCAGCGTAACTCAAGGTCAATATGGTAATGGGATGTACAGGTGTGTGCTGACTTCCAGGTAACAGCCCTGCAGATTTCTGGATGGGATTGGTCCCTGGAAGTATCCATTGAGGCAACAGTATATCTGGTGGAATGAGCTTTAAGCCTTGTAACAGGCTCCCTACCAGCCAACCTATATGGTTATTTGAATGTTTTGAAATACTAGGAAACGGTAATAGTGCATTGAGACATGGCAATTATGTTTGTACTTGCATTGAGATCAAAAGTGCATGCAAATATAGTTCTATTTTTGTAAAGTTTATACGGTTCTGCAGACTGAAGTGGGTGCGTATGTGTTGAATGTACATGTATATCTATTGCTAAAGCACCAGTGGACCATGGTGTTGAATGTCTCTTGTCACCTGGAAAGAGTTGCATGTTCTATGTCTTACCTGATGATGGCAGTTGCTTGTGTTGTCTGTTTCCTTTTTAGCTGCTTGTGTGGGGGTGGGAATGGTGAGCTTGGGTTAAAAACCCTAATGCCACATCTCCTTGCTTTTGTGACAATGAGTTCAACCCTAACTGCTGCATTAACATCGTTTTTTGCAAGTAGTTTTGTAAAGTTAAATAAAATATCTATTTAGTCCAGCTCAGCATTATAAAACGGGAGACTGAATACCCAGTTGCACTGGCATAAAATTCCCTTAATGTTGTTTGAGATTTTTTTTTTGTACGAATTTTCTTAAAATGAATGTCCGTATTTTTTTCTTTAAACCAGTCTTTCAATACATTAACATGCTGTGTTTTTTTTCAATCTTTGTTTTCTTCTGTTTCATTTAGCTGTTCCTCATCTACTGTTATGTGTCTACTCTTGCTGGTCGACTTATTTTATTTGTATTTTTTTGTCGTCTTCACTCAGAAAGTTGGTGTTGTCTGGAGTTTAATCCCCAAATATATTAAAGGAATAGGTGGAATGTCACTCTTTTTATTTTATATATATTATAAAATTGTATAGTTAACTTGAAATCTTCAACTGTTAAATGCGGAAAAGAATTAAAAAGGTATAATTAAGCTAATGAATAGTTCAATTAAGGGTTAAATTAAGTCATTGTTAACTTGGTTGAAGTGAAAACCAGCAGACACTGAGGTCCACCAGGACCAGGAATGGGAAACCCTGCTCTAGCTCCTTCTCCATAGCTTTTCAAAGTCTGGCCGTTGTCTTGTGGAAGGTCCTGACACCATCTTAAGTAAAATAGACAGACACATATCAACATTTTATATTACAAAACCGTGTAGCATATTGTGTTTACAATCTAGCTTTTCTCCAAATTCTTGGACATTACAGTTTTAATATTAAAATGAAAAAGAATTATGCAATTTATTCAACCATTTATAATGCAAATTAACATCTATGTAATTTACGAAGCAATGACGGGACTTGCCTGTCTCTTTTGTCATCACTCTGAAATATAGTAGCTCTGCACCTTAATTTGCGTCATTCAAACATTTTCTTTCATCTTGCAGGTTTAGTAGATTTTTATTTTTCATTTAAGACCATTTACCTAAACTCATCTCCATTGCAGTCACTGTATAATGCTTTTGTGGCTATACAGTTATATTTTAATGTTTATTGATGCCAACAAGTGTGAAGCTCTTCACCTGCTCCACGATGTCACCAATTGCTCTTTGACAGGGTGATATCAGGCTTAGCCCCACAAAAAGCTGCTTTCTCCCTGTGACTACTGCTGAACTGTCTTACCCATTTTTACAAAAGAAGCATTTCACCAGCTGTTTACCCATCACCTGCCACTTGTCACAGTCATCCACTGTCCTGCATGATGACCTCAGTGAATGACCAGTGTAACAGCTCACTATTGAATGCACAGTTTATTCAAGCATTAAACCACATTTAATAGTTAACACTAATCAGAAACAAACCCCTGGTTTATTGCATTGTGACTGTCACTGCTGGAAAGTTAAATAGCCTTGACTGACTAAACATAAAGCCAATTAGAGCTAAACATCTTTGTTTGCAATTCCTGCATTTAATGATTGCAATTTCAAGTTACAATTTGTAAACCAAGTGCTTTGCAATGGTAATGTATTAAGTTCAGCCTGGAAAGTCTGAACTACCCTGTAAATCCTTCCATTAATGGCTATCGGCACTTTCATTAGTTTTTATTGTTGACAAGGTTGTAATCCAGTTATGTAAAACACTGATTTTTATTGTCTCATCATATAAAGTATTCATTTACAGCAAATACAGCTTTCAAGAGTACAAAGTCAAAACCACAAAGTAACAGAATAGATTCATATTTTTACTGGTACTCTTTTTAAAAACATAGTTCATAAAAGTTTCTTAGAAAAGTTTTCTAGTAGATTTGCCAAGATTACTAAATAAGTATGTAAGTAATTATAATGTGTGGTGTGTTCTAGGGTGGTGTTGTGTAAAGTGAAGTGGTACCTGCTTCTTTGAGATCTGGCCTTTTTCATAATTTTGCTCTTTTTCATGTTTATTGTCACAGCCCAGGTCTGACAATACTGCTCTAGCAGTGCCAGGCTCTGCTGTAACCCCTGCTCTGTGGGTAGACAGCAGGACCAGGTCATCTGCGTAGAGCAGGAATTTCATTTATTTGTCATGTAAAGTGAATCCAGGGGCTGCAGACTGCTCCAACACCATTGCTAATTCATTAAAGTAAATAATGTTGGGCTCAAACTGCAGCCCTGTCTCACTCCACGACCCTGTCTGAAGAATTCTGTTCTTTTGTTGACAGTTTTTATTCTGCACTTGTTTTCTGAGTACATTGTCTTTATTATGTTGTAAACTTTGCCCCCTACACCACTTTGTAGAATTTTATAATTTAAACATTCATGCCAAATGGAATCAAACACTTTTTTAAAGTATATAAAACAAGAGAACATTTTTCCTTTTTATTTTGTTGTACCCCCAGATTACTGCTCACACAAATGCCTCGGTAGTTATTGGGGTTGAATTTGTCTTTTGTAGATTGGAGATATAAACCCTTGGTTCCAGATGTCAGGGAAGCAGCCTACCTGTAGTACCAGGTTGAATAAATTCAGCAGGGCCTCTTGCAGCTCAGCTCTGCTGTGTTTTAGAATTTCAGCACTGATGCTGTCAGGGCCACAGGCTTTCCTGGGTTTGAGTCCCTAGAGCTTCTCTGTTAGCTCTTGAAGGGTGATTGGGATGTCAAGTGGATTTTGGTTGTCTTTAATTGAACATTCTAACAGTTTTAGTTTGTCTCAAGTTAAATTTCATTCTGTTATATCTCCATATATCAATAGGAGCAAAAAGGTTAAATACTGTACTCATGAAGTACGGAAGTGGTGCTCTCCCTGCTCAAAAAGTGAGGGGTCGGTGCTCCCTGCCAAACCCGCAGCACTGCACCCCTGAGTAATACCCCTAACTACCATAAGGAGAGCACATTTCAAAAAAAGTTATTTTTAAGACTTCTTTTTCTCACAGCAACAGAATACAAAACCTGAATTACATTAAAAGTTCAAATAAAATACACATTTGATCTCTATATAGACATTCATTATACACACAATAATAGCCTTGACATTGAAACTTACGGAAACTCTGTGATTCTGGCTGTTTTCCTGGGGACCAATCACTTCTGCACCCCATAAGAACAACTGAAAGCATCCCTAGCTGTGGCTGACTTAGCAGTGGGGATATTTCTGGTGCCCTTTTCTGATAATGCACAAATATCATTCATTCATGGTAGAAGACTGGACTCATAACAGTTGGTTTGGTAGCGCATTCCACCCCTGCAATTTAATCAGTCCAGTTTCTACTGGCTGCCTACTGGTCTCAATTAAAACTATATTTCTGCTCACTATTGAACAGACCATTGCCATTCTGAAACCCCTACACAAAGAGGCGTGCATCACAAGAAAATGGACAATGATTCTTCTAGTCATATCTTGGCTGGCGGGTTTCTTTCTAGCTGTCTCTCCCATGATTTTGAGCAATAATATTGTTTTGGAATACGAGGTCTCCTGCCACTACCAGTATCTGGTACCTTATGTTGCTTATCCCGGCTTTTGATTTTACTCTTCTCGGCGGCACTGTTGGCATATATTGTCATTAACCACTATATTACACCATACAAAAAATACGACATTTTAGGCAGAAACGAAGAACGAGTGCAGTATCACAAGACCCATTTTTTTAATATCAAAGCTGCTAAGACTATAAGGACGTTAACTCTTGCCTTTGCTGCTTCTTTCACTTCAGTCGCGGTGTTCGAAGTGGGTAATGTCATCAGGAATGAGTGGTGTAATTTTTCATTCTTTGACTTTTGGGTTCTGGCACCAAACAGTTGCTGGAATGTTATCATCTACAGTGTGAGAGACAAAAAAAAAATAGTTAAATCTATCTCATCTCAGAGACCACAGCACAATGAAACGGGTCAGCAAAGACTTTTTAGTGTGAAAGGCAATTTTCAGGCAACACCCATGATCTATATGGGTATGTGTACAAAATAAGTTGCTTTGACCTCAGTGTTTTTTAATTGTTGTGGATTTGTACAGGTAACAACATGAAATTGTAGATGTAGACCTAATGGTTAAAAATATGTGTAAGTAATGCAATCCAATGGTGCAAGTGTATAATAAATGAGTCAAGATCTAGCAGCCGTTGTAGTGTGACTGACAGATGGGATCAGCGCAACAGGGTTCACATTTTTGGAATGAGGACCCTAAAAAGAACTGCTTTTAAAAACATTTCACTATATTACTATCTAAGAAAAAAATATGTTTTACCCACCTCAAATTAAGTTTGGCATTGGAAAATGTTCCTTTTTGTAGACCAGTCATATTGTACTGTTACTGAATATAGTAGGTAAATGTTGAGTGAGTAATACACAAACCCTTTGAATAAACCTCGATGGAGTTCAGTACTAGGAAAATAACTGATCAGGTCCAGATAGGATTAGTCCTTATCTACACATGCTTTTCAGGTTCTATTTAACTTTTAAAAATAAATAAATAAATAAAACAATTACTAAAGACAAAATGCCATAATAACAACCAGAATAAAAATGTAATGATATGGTAGCTAGAACACTATCAGATTTTAGGACAGGGTATTAAAAAGATATTTGTCAGTATGACATCATTAAAGGTGATTTGATTATGGAAATCGAATATAAGTACTGCTCTCCTTATAACCTTGCATATAACAATGCAATATTGCTAATATATATAGTCAGAATTAAAGGTGTATCACGGGTGCTTTGGTCCTTCTTCCAGGTGAATGGAACCAAGTAAACATCTGGCCAGGACATAAAGCACTTTTATAATTGAATGACCCTCATTCAACATGGAGTGGGATGCCCCCCCCCCCCCCCCCCCATTACAAAGAAAATGCCTTCTCCTTATATTACATTTGCATTTCTCAGTCTATAAAATACTCACACAAAGTACATTTATTGTTAATGCATTTTTTGTGCCTACATTATAACAAAAAAACATATTATACATTGTGTTCCAACAAAAGTAACACATATTTTTTATTATAAATGTGAAAGCTTCTTGCAACAAATACGTTCTCTATTTGTCAAGGAAATGTGTTTTCCCTTATTCTGTTTGCAGGACCACCACAATCAAATTCCATTTCTAGGTATTTTCAGCCTAATTGTCGGGATGCCTTGTGAGAAGAGACCCTTATTAAGAAAATGCAATTCCTCTTCCAATACTAGTAAAACAAAAACAAAAAAATCATTTGCTCAAATAGTAATTTTCAGTGTGCTGCTGCTTTGTAATGCAAACCTGCTTTTACCCTCTGTGGGTTCTGAACGAGCCACAATTGTAATTTTAGAGAACAGCATTTATTTCAGCTGCATATTTTTCTGTAGTTTCCTGTAAATGTAATATATATTTTCAGTCCATATGTTTTTGGTTTCCTTCTATGCAATTAACATTTAACTATGAACATACCATAAATGGGAACTAGACTCCAACTGGAGCATTGCTCATTGTAAATAACTAGCAACAGTCTCATCTCTTTTAAATGAAAAGACTGTGGGTATTTATTGAGTGCTACAGGTAAAGCAGGTCTTGTTTGATCCTGTGGTCTATAATCAAGTTCAGTTTTGCACTAAAGTATAATTCCTTGATGTATGTTTACTCCATTTCAAAAAATGTTCTGTTGTTTAATTGTTTTGTGACTCTACCCATCCACATAGGCACAAAATCAACACTCCATTTATACCCCTTTATAGATTGTCTGTGTGGCCATTTTTTCCCCAGTCAAATTATATTGAAGTGATTTTTGTACATATATTACTTTAAAACTGCGTCTTATACAAAGATAACTATAAATGAATATTCTATTAAACTAAGCAAAAAATGTAAGTCATTCAGATGATGTAAGCTTAGCATAGTCCACTTATGCTGTGATTTGATTGATTGGCTGTTGGAATTGTACATGTTTGCTGATGTGAGTTTGCCATCAGTTGAAAAATCTTTGAAGAAGAGTGAAGAACTACAATACAATGACTGAGCAATATAAAAAGAAAAAGAAACAAAGCACAAAATAGGCCTTTTACTTTAATTATTGGGTGGACAAAAAGCCTTGAGAGAGCTAGATCAGCAGCTTATATTGTTTTGAATTTGAATGCATACCCAACACATGTTACTGCAAAACATCACTCAACCACTGAGCTTGTTGTCTCTAGCAGTTCTCCCTGGTCTTTATTTATTCAAACATCTTTTTTCTTTTTATTCCTGTGAGGGTGCTGAGCTACGTTGGGATCATATTGATATTGTGCAGTTACTAACAAACAAAAAAACTGACTGGTTGGTGTATTGGTCTAGGAAGGGGCTAGCTAGCCAGAAATGACCCTGCCCTTCTTGCCTTAACAGACCTGTCTTTGGTGAACGGTGGGCATTAGTCACAGAGCCATGTCAATCATACTGCCTGTAATGCTCTTGAACCCTAACGGTCCTTGGCAATGAGCTCAAAGTGGATTCAAGAGCTGCAAGATGCAGTATTTATAAGAAAACACTGAGCTCGGGACAGATGTCAAAAGTGAATCAAGAAAATAATCTTCATTATATTTCTAAAAGCAATTGTTGCAAACAACATTAAGTGTTAAATAACAACCTTCAACAAAGAAAGTGAGTTCAGAATCAAGAAGTCAGTATACCTCTTGCAGGTTCAAAGATTGGAATCGATACCCTCTTCTTCCAGTCTGGTTGCTTAGCAGGCTCACCTGGTGTAGCTATTAATAATCACTGCTTATATCACTGTTTAATTTCCTGTTTTCCAAATGCTGTCTCAAAGTTTGAAATTGAACTTTTAATTGGTTATGCTTAATGTGGGCTTTAGTCTGTACCCTCTGTATAGCCTGTTGCAGCCACAATCTTGCACTTCCTCTTTCTATAGCAAATTCAAACCTGAATTATGTTGTATTTTGTGGTCACTTGCTATAACTGCAATCTGGCATTTCATCTTCAAACAGCTGTTCTGTTAAAACACAGGAAGGCCTGGAAAGTCAATGATTATAAAGCAATTGCACAGGGGCCCAGCCTTTGGGGGGCCCAGCTCTGAGTCCATTTTGTTTATTTCTGAGCCCACTTAATGAATAAATGTAAAAAAAATATAAGCGCTGACTAATCTACTGGGATTAGAAAAATAAACTGTAGCAAGGTAGTATTGGCGGACTATCAATCAAAACACAAATTCACAAATCAGAGCTAAGAGATCTATCTCTCACTGGCCCTGCCAGTCTACAAGTTGCGCAGAAACAATACATTTAGACTTGCTTAGATCTTGGTCTGAGTTCTTTATCATTACCATCATCATCACCTTTTACATGTACTGTATGTGCTCGTAGATTTAAATAGTATTGAGTGCCTGTTCTTAACCAGTCCATACAATTATAATTTTAACAAACAACCAATACACACTTACTAAGTCTGTTGTTACCAAGTAACTGCAGGAACACTATTGGCAGTTATTATAACTACTTTATTACTTATTAAAGCTGCCCTATAATCAAAAGTCCATATTTGTATTGCTTTATGAGTGAAAATGTTACTAGTGTCTCAAAATATGCCAAAAAGTATTTCAAATGTAAATATCCAATGAGAACAAATTACCCATTTTCTAAATCATAGAAATGAAAAACTGTATACTAAAGCTGATGATACTGAATTGTTTTCTAATGTAAAATAACTTTGCACTAAACAGGACTTGCAGCCTTTTACAGTACATAAAGCAGTGAGGCTCAAATTAGGTTTCTGGGTTGATTGCCTGAAGACTCATAATTAGCAGATACAGTACTGATTTGTAAGGGGCTTCATTCTGAGCCATATTATAAAAGCGTGTGTAAAGGTCCAAGGGACAGTACTGATAGAGTGAAAACAAAACACAGAGAGGATACACTGTGGTTCAAAGTGGGGAATGGAAAAGTAATGCTTGAGTGACCGAAGACACAAATGCGGAGGGATACTAGTCCTGTGTTGTTTCTGTCTTCAATCACAATTATATTTTTTCAGTACCCCAGGAGCACCATTGTGTATTCTGTTTATACCACACTTATTTTTCTCATTATGATTTAATTAAGTCATTTTTTTCTTAATGATTAAACATTGCCATTGCGCATCAAGCTTGTTTTGCTTGTGAGATCATTTTGCACCACTACACTTTTTTTTTAGTTTTGCTCCAAAATCCTATTTTCAAAAACCTTTTTTTTTTTAACTCTGGCCCCATTGGTCCTGTGAATATGTTGCTGATGTCCATTTTTCAATCTGAAAAGAGGAGCAAAATAGTCCATTTACTGCCATTATTTTATACCTAGTTCAGGGTGGTGTAAAATGAGGAGAAAACTATAAAACAGATTGATCACAATGGTTTTCTATTCAATTGTTAATTCACAAACGGTATTGTTTAAACTAAGGCATAAATTTAATTTCATCATTTCCAAATTTATTGTAGCTACTACAGGATGATAGACGGAGGCTTGGATGTTTTATTAAAACATGGAAACCCATCAATGCATGTTTAAAAAAATGATATTCGTAGCTTATGCTTTTCAGTTATAGCAGTACTTTTTAAAACAATTAAATAATGAATTTGTAACATTTGCATAAAATAACCAAGTTTGTATCGTTATTACATTTGTATTATTATATGTCCTGTACTGCATATCTGGTCAGTATTGGTGCTAAATTATGGATAATGTTATTTTCAACAAAATATTCAGTTTGTACAGTATGCTTTTGTACAGTCCATAGTGTAAGTTTCAATACTTGTATCATGTGACTGTCCATTTCTGAATGTTACTAATTAACAAAAGTAATGACATGCTGGTTTTTTGGTATCATTTTCACTTTGGCAAACAACTATAATCTGTAGTTAATTATTAAATAAATGGACCACTGAGCATGCACAATCTTCCAAATAATTAAGCACAAATTACTTTAAAACATGCACGTAAACTCAGTTTTAAGTTTTATATTAATCATGTCCACTCTGCCACAAGTAATAATCGTTATCAATCATTTTGTGGTAGTTTACTTCCACGTGTCAAATATGCCAGCTGTACATAATCAGTGGCTATTTAGTATCATCATTAATTGGTTGTTGAGATAGCTATCAATAAGTCCAGTCACTGGTGTAACACTAATGTGTACATTCAGTTTGTTTTTAAATACACAGTAAGAGAACTGTATTTACTGTTCAGTTTGGTTTGTAATTCTCTATTTATTTGCAGAACATCCATGTGAGTGAGATTTGAAAATATTAGGAGTCCAATTTATAATATACTCCTGTGGAAGTATACTATGGTCAGGAGATGTAGTTATTTAACAAAACACATAACTGAGAAACAAAGCAATAGTCACCCAATCTGAGCTATCAGGTTGAAGATAAAAGGTTAATGAGTCTCACTGCAGACTTGACAAGTCGCTATCAGAGTAGGTGGTTGTGATTAGGAACATTAGAAACCCCAATGACTCCAGTGATAAATGATTCCAGGCAAGCTGTATAATTGGCATATTAGCGTTCACTAAACAAGTCTGCATTAATTGTATTAATCTATCAGACCAAGCAGTGTCCCTGGAATTAATCAAAACTGGCAACAGAAGATGTGACGGCAGTCTTAATTCCTCTTCCACGTTCGATTTTCTGAGCACTTCAACTTGTTTTCCTGTCACCTGTTTGCCAACCTCTATGACAGTACAATTTTGTTTTAGTTCATTAAGAAGATGTCATGTGTGAATAGGATAAATACTTCAATCAACGCAAGAAAATAGGTATGTGGCTCAATGTTTGTAGTTCCTTTTCAGATTTTATAGTCACATCAATGACGTCCAATTTATGGGGAAAAAAACTAGACTGAACAGCTGCAAGATCAAGAGTCCTTAGGCACCACCAAACAACAAAATACTGGAACAACAGATTGTGTATTTTCTCCAATTTCTATACTCCAATAACTGCACATGTTTAATACTGTGTCATGTTCATCAAATAACTATGAAAATAACTATCCGGGGCTATATGGAGGTACAGTACTTGTCCACTCACCAGTACATAAATGCACTTTTATATTGAAATGTTTTTTTAAGTTTTTGCAGAAATGTTTTGTTTTGTTATATGTGAGATTTGGGCTTTGCAGGACTGTCAGTTTGTATGCAGGAGTATTTTAGAAAAGATTTGAGTAGAAAGAAATCCATCAAAAATCTTAAATCTGGTTACTATCATAGTTTACCATGCTGGCATATATTGAAGTAATGCAGTTTTATTTTTTTACTAAGCCCCAACACCCTATTGAAAAGGGACTATTTTGCACAAGAATATGCAGCTTTTTAAATTGGCCTAGTTTTACCTTTGAAAAACAACCTCAGTGTTTTATAATTTCGGTAACACGCAAAACATTCTAAGAGTTATAGTTTTCTGTTTAAATTATACAATTGCATATTGTAATGTGTGTAGTATGTTTACTCGTGATACTGGCTTTCATAACTGTTCAATTGTAAGTGTGTGCATATGCAGTTGCTCTTCAACCAAAAGAGAATTGATAAGTTGAATGGCCTCCTCTTGTTTGTAACTTTTCTTTAAACTGATTCCAGGCTGTTATGTACTGCACAATATTTATGTAATAAGTGTCAGATATTTCCAGTCCCTTAAGCATAATCTTTATCTAATATGTGACAGCTAAATCTGTGCTATTATGTACAGTAATTGAGAAAAGAAATGTATGCCAGTGATGTCAGAACAAATGAGATCATTATCATAAATACCAAGAGCCAGGAATCAGCTACCCAACTGATGGTTTGATTTAAGTTTTACCCTACAGTAGCAACCAGCAAGGGTTCTTCTAAGGCATCCCAGAAACACACACATACACACACAAAAAAAAAATGTAGAGAGTATTGAAGGCATTCCGTGATTATAAGGGCATGAGGCTACAATCTCCCTTTGCAAACACCATTGTTTAGACTACTATTGCTCAAGCTCCTAGAGGCTTGACAGGTGAGATCCTGGACCAAACCAGTCTAAATCACTCCCCCATGTAGTCCAAACTGTCAATCATTCCCATATTTAGAAAACAATACCTATACAAGTATTGCCTCACCATTTCAAACTAAAATTAGAAAATCTTGTGACGTGAGAGGTCATGTGATTGGATGGCCCTTTATAAACTGTGACAGAGTTGACGTCACAATGGACTGATTGTGCACCAGCTTGTCTCTCACGAAGGCACTGCTCTCTTGACAAATGTGGCATATTGTTTTTTGTTTTTTTTCCTGTGATTTTCTTTATTTCTTTTGTTCAAGCTTGCAATTCAACAGCTGAAATCACTCCATATCCAGTGTTAGGTGAGTAAGTACATATGCTTCAGTCATAGTCACTCAAGCGTGTCATGGTCAAGTATGAATGATTGAGTGATTAATAAGAAACCAAAAACATTTTGTCAGTGTCCATCATTTATGTACCTTTTTTTTTTTTTTTTTTTTTAAATAAATGTGTTATGGTGATAAGTTTCTTTAGTTGCTTGGTATACTTACAATTTTGTGGGAGTGGATGTTGTCTTTTATATGGACAGCTCAAGCTCCACACCCATTTTAGGAAAAGCAAATACAGCAGGAGGTAACAACAATTACACAGTTGATAAAATATTCTTATGCAAGTTAAAGGTTTGTGAATAGGACACATCACTATTTTAAACCAGACAAACACATTTCATATGGTCACATAGCTTTCATAAAGATTCAGCATAAGAAACTTGCCTGTTCTTTTCGAAAGCAGACTATTAAAGTGTTATTTTGCCACTAATTCTGAAAGATTGTCAAAGAAATACATGGAACTTGCATATTTTATTTATAAAAAATCTGCAGGTTCTAGGTTTTATTGAATGCTTTCTTGTTTAAGCGATGTGAAATTGTTTCGTGAGTTGAAGTTGAGTCTCATTATACTTCCCTTACATATTCCCTGGCTGTGTCTGTTCGGTAAACCCTGTTACTATGGAGACATTCCAATTCCGTGGAAACCATTCATGGCAAGTTTTGATTGATCAAACAGTGTCTGCTTATACACAAAGCAAAGTCTGGCTACAGTCAACCCTTTTAAATTAGTGAAACCATCTTTGCCAAAAAAAATTGTGCAAATTATTATTATTATTATTTTATATCATAGTTTACTCTATTAGCAGGATCTATAGAATAAAAAAAAAAAAATCTATACTGGCATTTCAGCACATCAATTTCTGGGGCAAAATGACCCATTTCAGCCTTTTCACATTTTCTGTGTATTAAACTAAGAAAATGTAGGCCCTACTGTACAGTAAAAGCATAGTTTACAAAACTAGTACAAATTATATGGTGCAGAGCGAACAGCATTGCTGGTGTTGTTGCTCCACAACTATTAGACTCTTAGGCTGAAATTCAGTCGAATGATTATTGAACGATTGCTCTTCCTTTAGGATTACTGAATAATTGCTTCATTAGATCACTTCCTCATATGCTACATAAATCTCAGATAAACCTGCCTGGGCACTGCCGTCGCAATCCTACCCTCCACCTCCCCAGCTTCCACCTCAATGCAGACAGTCCCCTTGTTGGTGGGGAAGGGTGTGTCTTCGTCAAGGTCCACCCTGCTGACTTGGCATCGTCAGATCAGTTTCTCTTTCAGAGGGTGTGGCTACTTCTTCTCCCCTTAACAGGCAGGACCAACGGCCAAACTGTCTATAATCACATCTCACCACACCCCTACAAGCAGTCATGATCCCGACATTGAATATTGTACATGCAATTGGGTTTTACTGACATTTTTAACTCCAAGCTTTTGACATGTTTATTTATTAATTTTTTTCTTCTAATAGTTTACAGCTGTATTTCTTATTATATTTTGAATTATGCATTAGAATTGGGTACAGTAATTTAATAGCGTGTATATTAAATTAATAAGTGAATATTTCATAATCTGGCTTTCAAATTTAAACCTTCAAACTTTTCATTGGATGTTCAGTAGCCTAGACACAAGTGCAGGTGCAAAACTGAGAAAGCCTAATGAGATAAGCCAAGTCTTCTTGGACTGCAAAAACAAGTTTTGCAACCAAAATCCATCTGCAGACTCACAAGGGTCATCAGACTTAATTTCTTGGCCTTGCTGAATTACACAGCTAGTCACACCAAAATATTGTCCTGATATTTGCATATTAATGTCTCAATCTGCCTGACCATCTGCTCCTAGTGAATTCAGAATGCATTCTCTTCAGCTTACCCCCCTCTCTGCAAAACACATCTTCAAACAATATTTCACAAACAGCGCCACCAATTCAAAACTGCCCACATACACGACTATCATAAAGTTCTGCATTAAGTTTAATTTGGATAATGCCATTGTTTCTGAGGACTTTTGAGATACAGAATTCCACATTCTTTTTCTAGAATTATAATGATGGGTGGGGTATGCAGGGGTCTAAGCTTTGTGACTTCATTAAAACATGAAATGTGTGAATTTCCATGGATAATTAGAACAACTATCATCATCTTACTGACACACAAATAAAAAAAAAACCTTAAGATACTGAGAAAGATTTCCCCTTGAAATTATTGTTAATAGGATGTATATGTTTCTTGTAGTTTTACTACAAGACAAGATGTTCTGTTGTTGGAAACGGTTATTGCACAACCTGAAAACATGAATGAGCATGAAACGTTTCAAATTTTGTTAAAACATGTAAACATTATCAGATTTTGTACAGTCTATTCCATATATACATTACTGTTGCATATACACGGTCTTATACACATTAATAAATGTCTCTTATTGAAAATGTATTTGTAGTCCTTCTTGTTATGGATTATCTGAGTGGCACCATTCCAACAGGGGTGTGCCGATACTCTTCATTTTCTAAGTAATTGCATTTAAAAACAATTTAAGCTGCTAGGTATTAATTAAATGGAATAAAATGTGGCAATTGCGCAACACAAAACAATGCAACCTCTTGGTTCCCCTTGTTAACACAATTATTGGTCTCAATCAATAACAATCTGAGAGTGTTAATATAGAACCTGTCATGATCAAACTAACAAATTATTTTACTGTATATTTTATAAGTGATTATTTGTTTTATCTTTCCTTTATCCTTTTGATATGAAATCTCCCCCCCCCCCCCCCCCCCACTTTCCTTGGAAACGTGTTATCTCTGCTGTGAATTATGGGACTGTCGCCCTGGGCAAGGTGCTTTCTCTGATTAAACTCGACAAAACACATACCCCCGTTTCCACAGCAGTAGCTGGAATGGTCGTTGTTTTAGTTGTATTTGATACATACTGCATTTTTTCCAGTATGGCAGTACAACAGTCAGTACCCAGGCTAAGAGAAATTCGCTTACACCAGATTTTACAATATTCAAAGCAGAAGCTTCTTTAATTGCCATTGATTGGTACTACATTGCAAAGGTGAGGGAAGGCCGGCTTTTCCTGTTTTGAAATCAACACATCACTAAGGTCGGTGTGTTTTGATTTATTTAATACCTGCCAACAAAAACTACTTAAAGATAATTACTTGGGAAAATATGAGAACCAGCACACCCCTACTTTCCAAACACGTTAAAATTTTAATATTTAAGCATGAATAATCTTATATTTTAATAGTTTACGAAATTCAACAGAATCTATCACCCCTATTGTAAACCCATATCATGGTAACCCAGGAATAATAGTGCAACTATGAAATATTGTATCAAACCTCACAATTATGCTACTTCCATTTCCTTGTATTAAACCATTACAAAATGAAGTATAAAATACAAGACATAAATATGTGGGACTATTATAAGGGTGATAGACAGGCATTAAAGGGGGCCTTTGTAACAAAATGAAAGGAGACATGTCATAGTCTGCCAGCAGGGAGATACAAATCTGCATGGTTTTAAATAGACAGACACTGACATTACAACTTAAGCGTTCATATCGTGGATTACCAAAATAAAAATCAAACATTAATGCTCTTTTCATAGCGTAATCTGTAGTGTTTACCCTCAACAGGGAATAAGCAAGAGACTATTCAACAGACATTCTCTTCTGACAGAGCCCTCATCTGGGGAAAACAAGTAAGCCAAAACATTTTTATCACAAATTCGTATTATTAGCAGTCTAAGCCAAATTCATACTGTCAGTTTTTATTGATGTTACAGTAAACTGAAATCAATTTAAATTACAGAGCAATACAAATTATTATACATCTAAAAGTACTGTGCTTTTTTTTTTTTTTTTTTAAATAGCAAACTAACTGCACTCGAAACCTGCATGTCCCATTCTGATCACAGGCATTTAAATAACAAAAGCAAGGTGTCCTCAACATCAGAGACTGAGCGACACAGATAATGACTTGCATTCAGTTTGCTGTTCAAAGGCCTGTATTATATTGTTCCTCCGTCTTTCAGATTGGTTGACAGACCATTAGCAGGAATGCTGGAATCTGCAGCAACATCTTTCTTGTACGTTGGTGCCTCGTCCACGGCTTTCAACACCTCCACTCTTGTCTGCAAGCATAGTGCAATGTTTGCACTGCTGCAAGGAAATGATGCTGATGTGCGAGCGCTGTGGCAACTCTAAATGCATCGTAGGATCAGTAAACAGCACTACAATCCAGTACAGAGACACTGATCTGTTTGAACTAGGGGGCTTGTTTTATTCAAATTTTTCTCTGGCAGAAACAGGAAATTCATGTTAAGTGAATTTGTATTAGAAGTAATTTACATAAGGAAACTGCTAAATTTGGCAGGGACCATGTAGAAAATTCATGGCATCATGAAATGTCTAATCTGAGTTTTAACGAGAATTGACTGTAGTTGGGAACTACTTAAATTGGATTATCAAAATATTAAATATTGATGAGTCTGTCTCATTGTTGTACACACAGGACCTAGTACAACTGATAATACAGCAAGACCTTCACACTTTGTACCTGTGGCACCGGCACTAATCTTAGATTACCTTACCCAAAATAGCATTAGATATTTTAAGAGAAGTGCTAATCAAGGTCTGGAATACAGCCATGAAACATTTGTTAAGCATATTCAAAAAGAGCTTGCACTTGTTTGTTCATTAGTGATACTCCATTGCATTTGCATAATTGTGATGTTGACTTGTACACTTTTTGTAAAAACATGGAAAGGGCAGGGGACTATAAGCGAGTGGAAGCGACAGCGAGTGGGAGAAGTACAGGCGTGGAAAAGTATAGAGCAGTTTCGAAGCAGTTTGAAAGCAGGTTGACGGCTGCAGAAGAAACTAAACTTCAAAAAAAAAAAACCTCAACATGGTCTTCAAGCCAGTAATCTGTGACACCTGCTTGATGTGGGAAATCCGAGAAAACCCAGCGGAGCTAAACCAAGTGTGCGTAAAGTGCCACGCGATCCAGGATTTGCATAAACTAGTAAGTATGCTAGAAATGGAGCTAAAAGAAGTGAGACAGCAACAGGATCTTGAGGAACTGGCACACCCACAATTCATGGAAGTCTGCATCACCCCTAACAGACTGAAAGCCACCAGGGAGATAGAAGGTCAGAACAGCTGGGCTCAGGTAGGCAGAAGCAGGGAAAAAAAGAAACTTCGTCAAACACAACCACCAGAAATCAAAACAACCAACAGATTTGAGTCACTTCAGAATTTTGATGAGCAGAACCAACAACAAGAGAATGAAAGGAACAACATCCAGGACCCTATTGACAGTGGTGACCAGACAGCAAAAAGAAGGGAGGTCACGATTGTTGGGGACTCCATATTGAGAAACACAGCAAGTTCAATTCGCAGTTTGGACCCCCTTACTACAACAGTGTGCTGCCTTCCGGGAGCCTCGGTCAAGCACATCACTGAGAACGTGGACAGGCTCCTGGAACGAACAGGAGACGACCCGGTAGTAGTCGTCCACATCGGTACAAACAACATTGGAAGAGACAGACCAAAATCCCTGCAAAACAAATTCAGAGAGCTAGGAAGGAAATTAAAAGAGAAAACCAAAACTGTGGTATTTTCTGGTATACTACCCGCACCTTGCAAAGGACCATATGGACAGCTGGAAATAATTAATCAAAACGCATGGCTGAAGACGTGGTGCACACGGGAAGGCTTCACCTATCTTGATCATTGGACCACATTCTACAACGAGGACTATCTGTATAGACGGGATGGACTGCATTTAAATAACAAGGGAACTAGTCTACTCGGAGAAAAGATCCTCGAGCAGGTTCAGAAGCATTTAAACTAGAAAGGAAGGGGGGAGAAATCAACAAAAAAACAGAAGGGAGACCGCATCAAAACAAGAACAACAACTCAGGTAAGACAACCATTAAATGTATTTATCTAAATGCTAGAAGTATCAGAAACAAAATTCTAGAACTTGAAGCTACTGCACTAACAGGTAACTATGATGTGATAGGTGTTACAGAAACGTGGTTGTCTGAGAGTGATGGGGACGAATTTAATATTTGTGGGTATACACTGTATAGGAAAGACAGGCAGGACAGAAGAGGAGGAGGGGTAGCGCTATACATAAGAAACAGTCTTGAAGCCCAGGTGTTAAACCTGGACAAAGAAAATAAAACCGAATCAATATGGGTCAGAATAACGGACAAAAATTCAAAAGGCATAATAATAGGAGCATGCTATAGACCGCCAGATTCAGACGGTGAGCACAATAATCTGTTATACAATGACATTAGAAATGTGTGTAGCAAAGGAGAAGCCATACTAATGGGGGATTTCAACTTCCCCCAAATAAAATGGGAAAACCCGGTGGGTAGCGCGAAGGATGAAATAGAAATGGTGGAAATGACAAATGACTGCTTCCTAACACAATTTGTGAAGGCACCGACTAGAGGGGAGGCATGCCTTGATTTAGTCTTTTCAAATAACGAAGATAGAATAACTAAAACAGAGGTCAGAGAACCACTGGCAAACTCAGACCACAACATGGTCTCATTTGAAGTGTTTTTTAAATCCCCAAAAGAAATGACTAAAGCTAAGGTTTACAATTTTAGAAAAGCAAACTATGAAGGTATGAAACAGAGACTAACAGAAGTAGATTGGAGTAAAATAGAGAAAACACCCACAGAAGAAGGATGGTTGTTCTTCAAAAATGTAGTACTAGAGGCACAAAACAATTATATCCCTAAAGTAGACAAATCTAAATGTAAAACTAAATTGCCAAAATGGTTTAATAGATCAATTAAAAAAAATATTCAGCGAAAAAAGGCACTTTACAGAGCATTAAAAAAGGACCAAAAAGAAAGTACGCAGAAAGAGTACACAGAACTGCAAACGCAAGTCAAAAAGGAAGTTAGAAAGGCCAAGAGAGAAATAGAAATGAACATTGCTAAGGGAGCTAAAACCAATTCCAAAATGTTTTTCCAATATTACAACAGCAAGAGAACATTCAAAGAGGAGATTAAATGTTTAAGAGATACAAATGGCAAAATCGTAGATGAAGAAAAAAAAATAGCAAATATGTTAAATGATTACTTTTCACAAGTTTTTACAAAGGAAGATACTGACAACATGCCCCACATGTCATCCAGTTCCTGTCCAGTTTTAAATAACTTTAGCATAACTGAGGCAGAAGTGTTAAAGGGACTAGGAGCTCTTAAAATAAACAAATCCCCTGGGCCGGATGAGATCCTCCCAGTAGTACTCAAAGAAATGAAAGAAGTAATTTACAAACTGCTAACCAAGATCA
Organism: Polyodon spathula; assembly: GCF_017654505.1. NCBI lineage: Eukaryota > Metazoa > Chordata > Actinopteri > Acipenseriformes > Polyodontidae > Polyodon > Polyodon spathula. The sequence goes on from NC_054537.1 coordinate 82,938,853, forward strand.
TGCAGCAGTCTCTTGACACAGGGGTGGTACCGACAGACTGGAAAATTGCAAACGTAATACCGATCCACAAAAAGGGAAACAAAACTGAACCAGGTAACTACAGACCAGTAAGCCTGACTTCTATTATACGCAAACTTATGGAAACTATAATAAGATCCAAAATGGAAAATTACCTATATGGTAACAGGGTACTGGGAGACAGTCAACATGGTTTTAGGAAAGGGAGATCGTGCCTAACTAACTTGCTTGATTTTTTTGAGGATGCAACATCCATAATGGATAATTGCAAAGCATATGACATGGTTTATTTAGATTTCCAGAAAGCTTTTGACAAAGTCCCGCACAAAAGATTAATTCTCAAACTGAACGCAGTTGGGATTCAAGGAAACACATGTACATGGATTAGGGAGTGGTTAACATGTAGAAAACAGAAAGTACTGATTAGAGGAAAAACCTCAGAATGGAGTGTGGTAACCAGCGGTGTACCACAGGGATCAGTATTAGGTCCTCTGCTATTCCTAATCTACATTAATGATTTAGATTCTGGTATAGTAAGCAAACTTGTTAAATTTGCAGACGACACAAAAGTAGGAGGAGTGGCAAACACTGTTGCAGCAGCAAAGGTCATTCAAAATGATCTAGACAAGATTCAGAACTGGGCAGACACATGGCAAATGACATTTAATAGAGAAAAGTGTAAGGTACTGCACGCAGGAAATAAAAATGTACATTATAAATATCATATGGGAGATATTGAAATTGGAGAAGGAATCCATGAAAAAGACCTAGGAGTTTTTGTTGACTCAGAAATGTCTTCATCTAGACAATGTGGGGAAGCTATAAAAAAGGCTAACAAGATACTCGGATACATTGTGAAAAGTGTTGAATTTAAATCAAGGGAAGTAATGTTAAAACTGTACAATGCACTAGTAAGACCTCATCTTGAATATTGTGTTCAGTTCTGGTCACCTCGCTATAAAAAAGATATTGCTGCTCTAGAAAGAGTGCAAAGAAGAGCGACCAGAATTATTCCGGGCTTAAAAGGCATGTCATATGCAGACAGGCTAAAAGAATTGAATCTGTTCAGTCTTGAACAAAGAAGACTACGTGGCGACCTAATTCAAGCATTCAAAATTCTAAAAGGTATTGACAGTGTCGACCCAAGGGACTTTTTCAGCCTGAAAAAAGAAACAAGGACCAGGGGTCACAAATGGAGTTTAGAAAAAGGGGCATTCAGAACAGAAAATAGGAGACACTTTTTTACACAGAGAATTGTGAGGGTCTGGAATCAACTCCCCAGTAATGTTGTTGAAGCTGACACCCTGGGATCCTTCAATAAGCTACTAACAACCAAATGAGCAAGATGGGCCGAATGGCCTCCTCTCGTTTGTAAACTTTATTATGTTCTTATGTTCTTACAAATGGGGTATTTTTGCAGAAATATCTCAGTCTATTGCCACATTCCCTCCCCAAAAGACCAGCTACTTGAAAAAAATATCACTTCCGCTGTGCTGTGCTCCAGTAGTTAAATAAATAATTAAATAAATAAAGATAACGGAAGACAGTTGTTATGAGATACAGTGCACCAAAAACATTTGTTAATTGATATTGAATAACATACCTGGGTCAACAACTCTCCACAGAGGACAATTAATATTAACTAAATAGCCACCTTTTTTTTTTTTTTTAAATGAATTTTTTTCATATAAAGTTGCTGTGTGAAGTAAATAAAATGCTTCTTTTTGAAAGCACATTGATGTGTCTCACCTCTATTCCTACAATGTCAGCAGATGATAACCTTTCCAAAGAGTAATAGAAATGATTTGGATGCGATCATTCTGGCATCATTAAGAGAAGGACAGAATGTGACACAAACCAAAAAAGTGTGTCACTCATTATCTTTCATGTAAGATTTCCACTTGCACAACAAGGTGGTGTTTATCTGTGGAATATATTTATCATGAGATTGGGGGTGGGGGTGTGTGTGAAAAGAATTTGTTTGCGATTTGTAATTCACAGCAGTCAGACAGTAATACATCAATTCATATAATATAACAACAGTTTAAAAACATGAAGTTAGTAGGTGTTCTTCCATGAGCGAATATATAAATTAATGGGAAGCAGAGGGTTTCTCGTCTGTAAACTTGGGTGAAAGACATCAAAGTCCGCTTTTCTCACTTTGTCTAAATAGTCCTCCAATCCAACCTGTCACAAAACAAACATTACAGGATTTAATATTGATGGTATCAGAAAGTACCAAGCACGACATCTTATGGCAAACACTAGGATTGTCGGTTTATACATGCACACACACTTGTGTCTAAAACAGGCAGTTAATGCAATATACAATTATGCATTACGTATGAAAAAAATCAAACACTTAAGGATTTCTCAAAATTCCAGTACATCTTGTGTACCGATGTCATATTGTGCATAAATCAGAGTTCTAAAAGATCCTACAAAAATAATAAAACACCCATGTTAAAAAAAACTTAAATGGGTCAGCTACAGCACCATGGTGGTAGTCTTAGAATCGTGCCAGTCTGTAGTGGCCAAGTGACTCCTTATAGTAGAAAAAGTTAAATCCTTCACTTCATCTGGCTGGATGTTGATCTCATGTGCCACTATATGTTACTGTAATATATGCAGTAGGAAGCATGACATGAGTATCAAATCATACAGTGGAGGAAAGGTGACTTTCATTCACTACTGATGCTGGACTGGAGGTGAATTGGCAAAGTTAAAGGACTTCATATGTCACTGCCAGTTCAGCAAGAAAGCTTAATTATACAACACAGCATCTCATAACTCACCGTCAGCATAAAGGCAGGAGCAGCTTTAGGTGGTACACTTTTGTTGAACGATCTTGCCTAAATAAATAAATAAATAACATTTATTTCTAAAGTGGGGAACTGCAAATTTATATTTTACCCCCCCCCCCCCGTTTACTTCGATCCAAAGCTTAATTAAAATAATGATGAAAGCATTCTGTGAGCTCACAAAAAGGCAGGGAACAGTGGCACTGGTTAATAGTTGCCATGTAGACCGCCAAAGCCACTACACACCAGATGTGACGAGACAAGCGAATGTGCGCAAGGACAAGACGAAGTGTATAGAACCTACACTTCTGATTAGTATTTTGCACATCCCAGACGACATCCTATTTTTTGCAATTTCTTCACGTTGACAACTAGGGAATTCAGCAAATCAGAGAACAACTTCAATGCACATGGCCACCAAGTTAAAGCAGTATTCACAAGCATACATAAACTTCCAATCTGTCGCATTGTGTCTGTGTTGCTTCAGATGTGTATGGTCACGTCACTGCAAAAGCACCTTGTCACCCAACGAAAAACTGCATCGCGTCTGGTGTGCAGCACCCTTAACAGCTCTTTGGGCACACTTCAATACTACTGTAAGCTGAAAGCCTGCTACTGTTAGTCCAAGGGTTCCCTCAAGAAAAAGAAAAACAATTCCAAACAAATTCCCCAAGGGTCTAAAGAATATCCATCCTGTTAACAGTTCAGTTAAAGAAATGCAGTACACAATATACAATTTGATCACAGGGTCTATTTTATTTGACTGTTTTTATTGTATTTAGTATGTCTGTAATCCCACCTGCTAAACAGCACTGGTATTTAGCTCATTAAAGTAGACCTAAATGTCTTATAGGGGGGAAGCTGAATGAAACTTTTGAAACTTAAGGAGGGAGCAAGATATAGCAGCTACACTTCAGGAACATAAAATTGCCAACCAAAATAAAACAGCAGCAATTGTAAACATGCACTTTCCAGTCAGCTGGTTTGATGCAATGAGATGCCATCCTGGACCTTATCAAGACTGGAAACAACGTAAAAGAAATTAAATTCAACTTATTACCAAAGTGCCCAAACATTTCCTTCTAGGTACAATCCCAATGATTTTGGACCTTTTGTACACGAGTGCATTGTAGCAAAAGTCTGTAAAACCATTGCAAAGCAACACAGCAGGTCCTGTAAAAGAGTTTTAGATATGGGCCAACAAAACGTTGACTTATACATACGTGCTGTAAATGAACATGTGCTTGGCTTGCAATGTCAAAAATGACTTCCCTGACGTTTGTCTCCCGACTGCCTCGCATGAAGTCCTCCTGCGAAACCCTGTGCTGAGAAAATTAAAAAAGAACACTCACTACGTGTCTTCAGGGCCGAACTGAATTTCAGAGACAGTTTTCATGTTTGACAGAAGCAGCGAGTTACCTGATGCTTTTCAGATCTAACCTCTAAATACCCTTTAGACAGCCTTCAGGGCTGCACCAGCTGTGCTTTACAATTTACTTCCTTTTTATCTCTACCTGACTATATTTTGCTGTAAAGGAAAAATATACATTAAAAAAAAGTATTTGTGACAAAATATATATATATATACTTGTGCCATTTTCTTTTCCTTTATATCCAAAACCATATACAGTATGTAGGCAACTTTTCTTTGTGTACACAAGTGTTTATTTTGTGTTAAAATGCATAAGTGCTTATCTCCTTTTCTCATGTGATTCTTGTCTGCCTGCTGATAAGATCTTGTTGACTATCACATTCACACTGTACACACACACTTTGTGAAAAAAGTGAGCTTGTACTTTGAGGATTCTGTAAAAAATACAAATGAAAAAAAAAATTAAAACTGTGTTTGCTTAACATTTTGACTACAAGATGTTTCCTTATATACCGGTATCAAAGAGGAACACTACTGTTCATGTGCTGACCTCACTGGAAGTCTTTTCACTGGTAAAAAGACGAAGCAGGGTTGTTCTTTGATATTTTAATGTCATTCGTAACGTCTCTCCCTGTTTCTCTCTCCCGAATGCCAGCTTCTGAGACAAAGGGCTGCCAGCAGTTGTTACCCAGACAGAATGCATCATTCCACTTCACGCCTGGACCTTTTTTGGTTTTCAGCACAAGCAGCCACTCATGCCAAAGAGATGTAAAATAAAACACTCACTAGTTATACTCAAATAATCAGGCACATGAATTTCAATCCCACTTACCAGCATGCAAATATCCATTGGAAGGTAGACTCTGCGTCTGCTGCTGTTGTACGGTGTCGCTCTTAGACAGGTAACTATTCCCTGAGCTTTCCCAATGTGGCTCGCAGCATGGTCTGCATGGACATCTTTTACACCTGAGCACAAATTCATAAGAAGAAGAAAGATATGTGAGATTTCTAAAGAATTTACAGTGCGATCGTAACAGGGAAATTGATGACTAAATACCAAACAGAACAAAAAACACTTCAGCTTAGTTTTAAGTATTTTCTACTACATAAAAGCACTAGTAATTATGCCACTTTGGTATAATATTAAAAAGAAAACTACAGCTGCCTAAAAAAACTTCACATTTAAAAGGGAGAAATGATTTACATGTAAATAAATCAATTAATGTGCCTAATAAACTGGTACAGCATGCTTTAGCCATTAATAATACATATTCTAAAACATTTTGAAAATACTGTGAAAAACACATGTTCCATATTACATGTTATTTGATTTCAATATCTAATCAACGTTTAGGTATTATAAAATGTATCGGATATTGTTCACAGACAACAATTAAATAGTCTCTTTTAAAGGCTTAATTCAAAATTTGAATTGAACAGCCTCTTGGGACTTTTTATGGAGTGAAACGAAATATGTCAGGATAAACAAAAAAAAAATCCCATTCTGTTAATAGTTTAATTCACAATTTAGAGGATAATTTAGTCATTTCAAATTAATTACATCCAATATCATTTTTTTCTGAGCTATCTAAGAGAGGCAATCGGTCTTAATGATGCCAGTAATGTGATTAATTATACTCAACCTAATTTAGATGGAAAGAGCCTATAATTATCATCTTCCTATGTTATGCGGCGGGCATCTCTTGCATAAACTGTAGTTATATGAAATGATATATATATAAAAGCACATTTACTCATATGGCTTAGTCCACATGGTTTTAGCACAAACACATCTTATTTAGTATATGAAACATGTGAAAACTGTGCACTGAATTACTGGGTTACAAAATTGAAAGTTTTGACATAGGTTTGCATATCATATTTATGTGAATACAACACACATAGGCGTTTTCTTTAATGATCCAATAGTTCATTCCTAATACCACTGTTGTAAAATGTATACCTGGTTTTCAGTGGCGCTAACTTCACTGTATGCAGTAATATTACAAAGGGGTCAGTAAATCACCCTGGAGGAACACCAAGTCGTATTTAGATCTACTGCTGTTTAGACCATTAAAACAGACCCTCCCATATCACTCAGTACAAATTGAATTTCCATAGTCTGCCAGTAGAGGGCAACAATAAGTTACAACTAATTTCTTTTCTCGCATGACTTTAAAAAAAAAATAATAATAATGTATGGAGGGGGGTTAAAAATAAATTCCTACCCAGTGCTTCCAACATTAGATATATCAGACTTGATTGAGCATTCTCTGCATAAGCTTCTAGCTCTTGAATATTTTGGTAAGCCCGGTCATTCAAATCTTTTTCCTGTAAACAAAATAATTGGTTTTAAAGAAGAACGTTCAGTACAACAGCAGTAAAGGTGTGCAGAGAACTCAGACCACATTTTGTCTTTAATTTCATATCACAGTTACCTCATTTGGCCACCTGGTGGTTTAAGATGCAACAATTCTATATAATAGAAAGTACATTTACAGCATTTATACACTGGGCAGCACTGTTCTATACAAAATGCAATTCCTTATGATGAGCAATTTAATTCCAATAAATAAAAAAATTTAAAAAAAACTCTATTTGTGTTTTCAGTTACATGGAAAAAGTACACCGCCAAAAAACATAGCTTAAAATACATACCCAACACCATAAACGCAGGCTTCCAACGCTCTCCATGATTTTGGCTAAAGAATGTCCAAACCAAGTTTATTCACGACTGAATAAGAACTTCTAAGCATACAGACAAGCAGACCAACAGGATTCCTCCCGCAAACCCCCAGATTACGATACAATAATTACAATTGGTACCAAGATAAATATGTCACTGTGCATATCAAATCAACCTCTCGTTTCATTTTAAACTTACTCTTTCATCAATGATTCTAGAGAACCACCTTTTTGTCAGCTTGTGCTTATTCACTGCCTGTTAAAAAGCAAAAAAAAAATTAAAATGTAAGACTGAAATCACTTAACACTGCAGCTCTGTTAATGAGTCTATACAAACTCCACTTAACTAATCTTGTGTATGTGTACATTTCCCCATGTTATTTAATTAGTTATTTAACTATTTAATTAATTATCTTTCAGTTACTTTTACATTAACAATGACAATGCTATACTTACCATGGCTTCTAAAAATGTACCAAAAACAAAACAAAGTACAACTTTGATAAATACAAGCATTTTTTTACATTACATACAAGTTATTTGTTATGTGGTTGTTATTTTGGTTCCTTATAAAAAGGTACCAAATAACATCATAACCTTTTACAATGCGTTATTAGGACAGTGTGCAGTAATTACAGTTGTATTGTTTCCACAGCAACAGGGAGGGAAGGACATACAATTCACTGTCACGGCAGTGCCAATCACATTAAACATACCATATGAAACAACCTCCCCCTTGTAAGACATCTTCAAAAAGTAAAACACTTTTTTTTTAATGAAAAATAAAGACAATCACTTGTCAATGCCAAAAAAAAAAAAAGTACAGACCTTCCACAGTTCTATGGCAACAGGTTGAGGTGGAGGGTCATCGTTATAAATATCTTCTAGCGTTTTCTTCCAAAACTGCATTCGCATCAGCCCTATTGTCTTCTGGGACACTGAATCCTTGATCTATAAAGTAAAACATCCATTAGTTTGTAATACAACTCCCAGTGCCGGTGTAAATGGTCTACTGTCCAAGACAATTAATAAACATCGGTCACCACTGCCTGATGCCTCACAGAGAGTTGGATGGGTTTGGAGACAGAGACCTGCCCAGTTTGCAGAAAATTCTGATTTATGATTCTCAAATATAACCCACAATTACATTAAGTCAGTGGATCCAAATAAACTAAATACAAAAAATAAATACACCATGCAGCCAGCAGGTGGCAACATTTTCCAGCTTAGTCTTGGCACCTCACGTGTCATGTCAACTCTGATTTCTTTCAGTGATGATAAAGATTGGTCAGGTACAAAATTAGGAAATGACAATCCCTACTCTTACCACCTTCTTAGTACTTATCAATGTAATTTCCTGCTGTGTTCCTGAATCACATAGTGATGTGAAGAAAGAAGCTGGAATACCTGCCTGAGCCAGCTCCACATTGAAGGCCCTCAGAGCAAAGGAAGATCCACGAGCCTCTGCAGGCAGCAGCAGCGAACAAAGGAAGCCTTCATAATCCCGGGCCCTGTAAACACAGCAATGGGGCATGCCAGAAAGTACTATCCTATTGGAAACATGATCAGATTCACACCACATACTGTGTAGCTTTGGTTTCAAAATGATCACTCATAATTAAATGGTTACAGAGATGGTTGGTGGGAAAAATGAATAAATAAAAAAAAATCATTAGCACCCAACGTTATCAATAAAGGACCAATTTGGTACATTTTCCTGGTAATTCTCAATGTGAGGATTGTATTGCAATTATGCAAGTAAATAAACACAAATGAAAAATGTTTTGTTTTTCCCCAGTTCTTCACTTTCATGGGCAACCACTGGATAAGGTTACATATGCACAAACTGACAAATGCAAATTAACTTCACTGCTGCAACTTTGCTTTTTCCTTGTTGTTGTCTACGTTTTACATCAGTAGCTCATTGGGCACATACATAATGTTATTTACATTTTACATAGTGAGCAGATAGGTTTGTTGATTGTTTGAGTAGTGTTGTTCCTTGGGATAACAAAATACTGAGCTCAAGTCATGTGATTTCATAAAAAACCTAAATTGCTAAAATGTTGATTAAGAATCTGTATAAATAGCCATTTGAGAAGACATAATTTTAAGTATTATAAGAACAGCGAAAGATACAATCATATCCTGCTTCAGTAATGAAGAAGGTCTGGTTGCTATTGGCGTGATTGAAGGCGGCCTGTCTGTGAGAGAAGCCTGGAGAATGAGATGTTATGCCTCAACAATCACCAGACTAGTCCAGAGAAACCAGAAAATTCAACTGATAACTTGCTTAATTAGACCTTTTTACTTGTTTTCAGCTCTTGAACAGTTGCTTATTTCAAGTTAGCTGTAAAATTTTATAAGTAACTTGAACTGCAACTGTTTAAGAGCTGAAAACAAGTAAAAAGGTCTAATTAAGCAAATTATCTGTTCAATTAAGGGTCTAATTATGTAATTAAGAGCTCGGCTGGAATGAAAACCTGAAGCCACAGGAGGTCCCCAGTACCGAGTTTGAGAAGCCCTGATGTAGAGAAAACATTATCATAATCATCATCTATTTATTGGGGGCTTACTCTTTCTTATTATAATTTATCTGGACATGTACAGTTGTCGAATAGTCCGAGAAGTATTGAGTCAGACTCCAAACTTGCTGTTGGAGGCGGGGCGTCATTCAAGCAAGCAGGCAGGGAGTGGATTGGCTGGTGCTGAAAGAACTGAAACAGGGTTGGGAGTTGATTGGCTGATTTTGAGGGAGGGTGTCGTCCCTGTTGATTTGCTGTCCAGTAGCTGCGAATTGAGCCTTCATTACCGTGTCCTGTCACAGTTATTAGTTCCCTTGTCTCTAGAAAGTATGTTTAAGTTATATATATATATATATATATATATATATATATATATATATATATATATATATATATATATAAAAAAAAAATCAGATTAGTTGTAGTTTAGAATGTTAATGGGAAAAGCCAGTATTTGTGCGCGGATTCATTTTAAAATATAATTCACAGTTAAGTACATACATACTGTATAGGGGAAGGCACTCATCAGCTTTTTGCACTTCACGGTCTCATTCACTGCGTTATCAATGAGCAGCATATTAAATGCAGGTCATACACATTCCTTTAGTGACAGCTCGTTTTTGAAATTTTGTGCGACAAAAAAAAAAAAAAAAAGATATTAAATCTAGCCATACCGAAAAACAATTACAAGACTATTCTGGGCTGATTTAGCTGAATCACACTGACTCAGGATTAGGTGCAAACAGGCACTACCTTACAACCAAGCAACTACATAGAGACTAGATAGGAGTGAATTTAGTTTTGAAGCGATGTTCGAAGCGGAATTAAATTGCAATGTCAAACAATTGCCATTTGTTGTTTTCACATTTAACTCGTATTCTGTGTCTTTCACAAGACACTAGGTTGTGTAGCACTAGAGCAAAGCAATATATCGTCCCCCTATTAGCGGTGCAGGGCATAATACAAGTATTAATTGGAATTAGGGAAATTAAGTTTTCTAAATCGAGCGACAATGCTTCTGTATATATTAGATGCTTATTATTTCAATATAACAATGCATTCAATTGAAATGTTGGGCGGATTTTAAACTGGGATACTTAGTGCTTACCTAACGAGATCAATGCAGTACTTCTCGTTGTTCTTCGATTCGGTGTTTGAGGGTGTCGTTGAGGCATTCCTTCTTGAATCTGCACAGGACCATGTCTGGACAAGGCTAGCTGCTGGTAAGAATGTTTTTCTATAGCTGGCAAATAAAGAACATCTAAAGGTTGCAAATATTTTACTAAAACTCATGCCTGCTGCCATATTGGCAATAACCTGTTACCCTTCAACTTTGAACTTGGCTTTTTGTGTTACTACTTCGTGGCGTCCTCCCTAAAACAGATTTCTCGCGCTTTTGTGTCCGGTTTACTTTTTTTGAATTATTATTATTAATAATAATAATAATAATAATAATAATAATAATAATAATAATAATAATAATAATAATAAATAGATGGCCTGTTTTTTTGTAATCGGCGTTATAATATAATCGCTGGTCTTCGCTATTTAAATGTGTTAACAGCATTAGGCCTAAGTATTTAATTATTCGTTAATGATGTTTATGTGTTTTTTTCTCATTCAAACGCCACTGTCAGATGTGTTCTTGTTATTTTTTTAATGGCTTCGTTTGTTACGGTCACATATCCTAGTCCTACAGTTTTATTTAGTTTGCAGAACTACATCACGTGGTCAACCTCACTTATCTGTCATGTGATTAAATTCCCGTCTGACCAGATGCTGGAGAGTATGTACTTAAAGTACATTTTGATACAATCTTAGTTTACATTATGGCTAAACATTATTTAAGGTTTCATATAACATTGTTGACTTTTCTTATTATACGTTGCTGTAAAGGATCAAATGTTGGGTAAGTGCTTTTATTTCATTTATTGTGTGTATCTTCTGAACTCTGTACTTGCAGCTCACTACCAAAAAAATCAACTTCCAATGTGGTTTACGTTTTAAGTAATTTTTACACATTTTTCACATTTGTGTGTGAAAGTGGTATTAGTTGGTTTTGAGAAGTAGCTGCATTAACGATGATCTTGTGATGGCCTTTTTTATAGTACAGTATTTCCGAAGATGCGTTTATAGTTCACAAACTGCGAGCATTTGTATTTTTGTTTAAGATAAAGTAAGTTATTTAGAGTAAAAGAGTTGTGTATAAGTGGGTCTTGTGTGTGATTTCTAAAACAACTTCTGTCTCTTCTGACAAAAATTCCAAACTGGTTGATTTTTAGACTTGTTTTTTGTGTAAATTGAAAATGAATTATTATAAATATTATAAATTCATTTCCCAACATTAGCCAACATTCTTTGATCACAGGTTATTGATAGTATCGGAATATGGTGATCAGTAGCATCTCTGTTCGTGGGCTGTCTGCCACAGTCCGAGTGTGTGTGTGTGTGTCTCTATATATATATATATATATATATATATATATATATATATATATATATATATATATATATATATATATATCCCTAATATATTAATTACCCAGGGCTGCACAGTTGATTTATTTCTTTGCATGTGAAACTACAGTAAAGTGTGTTGTGCTGTGTTTCTTTGTGGATCATTTTATACATTATCACCGTGCCGACAGAGCTAGTATAATTCTATGTGATCTTTTTTGTAATGAAGCGTGATGTCATGTTTTTGCAGTGGTGAAAAATATCACTCCCTACCAGCGGTTGCTGTGTGAATTGATCCAAGCCTGGACCAGCAATAGATAGGACCAAATCATAAGAAAGATATATTGAATGAGAAAGATGTGTTGATCAATATTTTCTTAGTAAAATGAAACATGAGCCAGTGTATCTGTGAATTGTCTGCTTCCCATGTATAGTTTTCCTCTGCGCACCAGATAAGAAAAACATTTATAAAAAATGTAATAATGTTATCAGCAATAAAGGTGAAAGGGTGTTTATTCATTGTTGCTGACGTGTTCGGAGAGATATTTTTGTGGTCACCATGATCTTGAGCAACCACAAATGCACAATGCAAACCTCATCAGGCACACAAGTCCCTGTCTCTCTATTTCTTAAACAGTACACTGTTTTGTGCAGCAATGAAGGCTATACCATTTTAATTGTCCCTCTTGCTTCTAAGAGTTTAGTACATGACTGTATCTCTGTTTCCCATTTATGGCGGTGCATGAATATGGTTACCATTGAAATGTGCACAGAATGTTGACATTAAGACACTCAATAGCTTTTTTTATTTAATTTTTTTAAAGGCTACAGTACTATGCCTATATGCCCAACAGCTTTTGTAACATCTTAATTTGAGAGAAAAGAGGAATGACAGAAACTCTTACAAGTGAAAAGAAGACACACTTTAAGGAATTGAACTATTAGTAATAGTTCAAACTCACAACATGCAACTGTCAGTTGGGTCCAAAATAAGGAGAAAAGTGGGATTGAAAACTACAAAGCTGCCTTTGTAATTACCATAGAAACATACCTTAGGAACTTATATAAGTTGTTGATTGTTATTGATTCTTTTTTGTGTTTGTTTGTTTCCTTTGTTGTCCCCAATCATATTGGCTTTAAATCTCTATACTTTTTCATGACTTATCTAGCAGCACTTTTATCTTTCAGAAACTCCTTAAATGATGACCTGCTGTTGCCCTACCCCCTGTCACAGGGACATGGGCCTCAACACAACAACAGATACGTGAGAGACTGCCAGCCTGTCATTCATGGCAATGTGACTTATGAAACCTGGACCAGTGATAAAACTGCTGATTTTCCTGTAGCTACTACCAAAGTATTTGTATCAAAGTTTCCCGTTGCAGATGGGACAGTAAAATCAGTCTATGGCCATATGACTGTTGTAAGAAACCCTCTGAAAACAGTATCAGTTTTGGAACCTGGAGGACCTGAAGGATGTACCAAAAACCTTACTGCTACAGTAGAAGAAACGGCAAAACCAAGAAAGTGCCTGGTTGCCCAGAACGGCGGCTTTTTTAACACCCTCTTAAAACAGTGCCTTGGAAATATTGTGAGCGACGGGAATTTGGTTCAAAATAGCAAAGGAATTCAGAATGCTCAGTTTGGGATCAAGAAGGATGGTACATTGGTCTTTGGGTAAGCACATGATATTACATCTTACATAATGTTTTCTTCACTGGTGTCCAACTTTCTCCACAAGGAGAGCCACTGTTACAGAATTTGGCCAGTGCTGAGCCGATAGCTTATTTTATTGGAACAATTAGATACATCTATAACTATAAAACACCCAATGGTAGTATATGTAGGAATACTTTTAAAACCATATGACAACAGCTTCAACTAGCAATCTTTCTTTATCATAGAATATTGTGAAGGAATTCTTGTTGAAATGTTTGTCATGGAATTGTATAAGTTTCTTTTAGTATTACTACCTGTCCGATGCAACATTTGAAAAATGAATAAAATGCTGAAGCCCATACAGTAAATGTCTCATTTTATTCCGGTCACATTGTTGCTTGTGTTTAAAATGCAACATCAGTATAACATAGTATAAGGAGGGGACTAGCCATAATATTTAATCTAGTTTCTTAATAATTTGACCTCCTTACACAGTATGCCCGTTGTTGTGGACTGAGTACAATTGAACTTGTCTGACAGGCAACTCGGTTCAGTGACTTGGAGGGCTGCATTTGGTCATTTATGTATATGGTGTGAACATTAACTAAGGAAGCAAACAATATGGTACATTTTTTTCCACATGATGTTTGTGTTTGGATAGTTTAAATGTCATCGAGATTGTACCCCCGTCTTGCTGTCCTGCTAACAGAAACAGACACACATAAAACCTGCACATTAAAATACGACTTTTGTTCTCGATAATAATGTAGTAATAAAGTATGGTTGTAAAAAGGTTATTTATAACCTCTTTTTTCACAAATAGCTACTTGTTGTAAGCATTAAAATGTTAAGGAAAGGTGAATAAAAAAAATACAATTACATTTAAAGCTACTAAAGTAGCTGTTGCAAAGTAATTAAAATAGAATAGAATTTACCATCATTAGTATACTTTATTCTTGCAATCGGTATGTAATATATATATATATATATATATATATATATATATATATATATATATATATATATATATATATATATATGTGTGTGTGTGTGTGTGTGTGTGTGTGTGTATATATATATATATATATATATATATATATATATATATATATATAGTGCCTATAGAAAGTCTACACCCCCCTTTCAAACTTTTCACATTTTGTTAAGTTATAGCCTGGAATTAAAATGCATTAAAATAGTTTTTTTTTTTTTTTTTTTTTCCATTTATCTGCACATCCTACCCCACAACTTCCAAGTGAAATCCTAAATTAGCTCAGGTGTAACCAATCGCCTTCAGAATCACACACCAAGTTAAGTGGCCTCCACCTGTGTTAAATTGTAGTGATTCACATGATTTCAGAATAAATTCAGCAGTTCCTGTAGGTTCCTCTGTTGGGTAGTGCATTTCAAAGCAAGGACTCGACCATGAGCACCAAGGCTCTTTCAAAAGAACTCTGGGACAAAGTTGTTGAAAGGCATTGGTCAGTTGATGGGTATAAAAAAATATTAAAGGCCTTGAATATCCCTTGGAGCACGGTCAAGATGATTATTAAGAAGTGGAAGGTGTATGGCACCACCAAGACCCTGCCTAGATCAGACAGTCCCTCCAAACTGGATGACCGAGCAAGGAGGAGAAATGTCAAAAAGACTACCAAGAGGCGAAAGGCAACTTTGCAAGAACTAGAGGATTTTATGGCCAAGACTGGTCAAAGTGCGCATGTGACAACAATATCCCAAGCATTCCATAAATCTGGCCTCTATGGTAGGGTGGCAAGAAGGAAGCCATTACTCAAGAAAGCCCACCTT
Organism: Polyodon spathula; assembly: GCF_017654505.1. Lineage (NCBI taxonomy): Eukaryota > Metazoa > Chordata > Actinopteri > Acipenseriformes > Polyodontidae > Polyodon > Polyodon spathula. The sequence goes on from NC_054537.1 coordinate 82,954,176, forward strand.
GAATCTCATTTGAAGTATGCCAAAAAACACTCAGGATATTCTGTAGCCATGTGGCGAAGTTTTTAGGTCAGACATAACAAAAATTGAACTTTCTGGACTAAATGCGGTGTTTGGCGCAAACCCAACACAGTGCATCACCCAAAGAACTCCATCCCTACTGTGAAGCACGGTGGTGGCAGCATCATGGGGATGTTTCTCATCGACAGGGACTGGGGCACTTGTCAGGATAGAAGGGTAAATGAATGGAGCAAAGTACAGAGAAGTCCATGAGGAAAACCTGCTGCCCTGTGCAAGAAAGCTGAAACTGGGATGGAAGTTCACCTTTCAGCATGACGACTCAAAGCACACAGCCAAACCTACACTGGAGTCGCTAAGGAACAAAAAGGTAAATGTTCTTGAGTGGCCCAGTCAGAGCCCCAACCTAAATCCAATCGAGAATTTGTGGCATGACTTGAAGATTGCTGTCCATCAACACTCCCCAAGGAACTTGACAGAACTTGACAGAGTTTGAACAGTTTTGTAAAGAATGGTCAAATATTGCCAAATCTAGGTGTGCAAAGTTGGTCGAGACCTATCCCAACAGACTCACAGCTGTAATTGCTGCCAAAGGTGCTTCCACCAAGTATTAACTAAGGGGGGTGGAGACTTTTTATGATCTTTCAGTTTTGTATTTTTAATATATAATTTTTTTCCCCTTAACAGTGTGGAGTATGGTGTGTAGATAGTGCATGAAACTCTGAGGCACTGACAAAACAAAATGTGATTAAAAAGGTGGTGTAGACTTTCTATAGGCGCTAGAGAGAGAGAGAGAGAGAGAGAGAGAGAGTGAATGGGTATGGGTTTTTGTAACCCAGCCACCACAACGTTGATGGATAAATACTCATTTGATTGATACAGAATTCACAGTTTGAAGTAGTGGCATATGTTCAGTAACCCTAAAAACTGCAGATTGAAATACATCCTGCATGTTTGATTTTTCATAACATTATGATCTTTTATTAATTATTTTGTGGTGGTATTTATATCTCTCACTAAAGCTCCATCATACAGTAGGGATTAACTGTTTCACTGCCCCATTGTTTTAAGCTCTGGCCATACCAATATATACATTTTACAATCCATTTGGTCAGATATGCCACTAACATTGTGCCCCCTGGGAATGCTTTGTTTTTACTCACCATTTCTGTTTTTGTTGTTTGTTTGTTTTGTCTTTCATCACAGTTATCTGTCTGAAGATGATGTCCTCGATGAGAGGAATCCTTTCGTTCAGTTAGTAAGTGGAGTGGTGTGGCTCCTCAGAAACGGGAACATTTACATTAATGAGAGCAAAGCTGCAGAATGCAAGAAGACTCAGGAGACTGGTGAACCCTTCTTTTCATTACAGTATTTCATATTGTAACTGTGCTTGAAACATTTTGTCCAGTGCACCAACTTAATTTGCAAGATGTCTGTGATAGTCTCATTTTTTATTTTACAAAAAAAATGACACTTCAATGTTAAATATATATATATGTGTGTGTGTGTGTGTGTGTATGTATGTATGTATTTTTTTTTTAGGGACTTTTGACAAATTTGTTGATGTGGTGTCTGCAAGAACTGCAGTTGGACATGACAGAGAAGGACGGCTGATTTTAATCCATGTGGATGGACAGACAGGTGACAGAGGGTAAGACAAAGGAGCTGTATTCTTAAACAAATGGGTGAGCCCTGCTTGTTAGTAAATAAATTAAAGTAGGCTCTGTATTTTAGGATGACTGCCTTTTATGACGGAATGGCTTAATGGAGTCTGCTAAAAAAAAAAAAAAAAAAAAAAAAAGTTTCTTACTTGCTAAGGTAAACAAGTTTCTTGAGAAATATACCAGAAATATGATCTCCAGTGCAAGTCTAATTTTTTTGGTTACTTCAACATCCCACTTCAGTGCATATCAAAAGATAACTATTGTAAGTAAATAAATAAATAATTTTAAAAATGGGGTCTTACAAATGTCAAATAAATCAAGAATTACTGTATGTTAATCTAGGTTGTGACATACAACATACAAGTACAATCATTTCACTATTCACCTTCCACACTATTAAAACATTTATGGTATTAACCTATCCAAATGTACATATATATCTATATATATATAGATATATATATATATATATATATATAATATAATATATATATATATATATATATATATATATATCACACACACATAGAGTTGTAGTCAAAAGTTTACATACCTCATTTCCACTATTGTTTCTATTATCAAGAATTACAAGACTCATGGTACTGTCACAACACCCCCTCGGTCTGGAAGAAAGATTCTTTCACCAAGAGCAAGTAGAATTGTGAGGAAGGTTAATAGCAATCTGAGATTGACTGCCAAAGATATTCAAAGTGAACTGGCTGCAAGTGGTACTGGGGTTTCCATTTCAATCCTAGGTCTAGTATTGCATGGTGAAGGTTGCAATGGTCGCAGGCCAAGGAAAAAGCCACTCTTAGGAAAACATCACAAGGACAATCGCTTAAAGTTTACAAAACGGCATTTGAATGATGGATATGAGTTCTGGTCAAAGGTTTTGTGGAGTGATGAAACAAAAATCAGGCTATTTGGTCACGATGATAGTCGTTATGTTTTGAGAAAGTCAGGTGAGGCGTACAAAGAAAAGAACACCATACCTACTGTCAAGCATGGAGGTGGTAATACCCTTCTATGGGGCTGTTTTTCCTCTAATGGCACAGAAAATTTAGTTCCAATACATGGTAAAATGGATTCCATAGCATACCAAAAGACATTGGGCGATCGTCTGAAAACTTGGTTTAAAGCGCAACTGGACATTCTAATACGACAACAATCCAAAGCACACATCAGAATCTACTTCAGTTAAAGAAGAATAACATCAGGGTTCTGGAATGGCCTAGTCATTGCATTGAGAATCTTTGGTATGAGTTGAAGAAGGCTGTGCACAAGAGAAGTCCTCAGAATTTGAATGAACTGGAACAATTTTGCGTTGAAGAAAGGTCAAAAATCACTCAAGAATCATGCCAAAAGCACATTGACAAATATCCTAATCATTTAAAAGAGGTTATTATTGCTAAAGGTGCCTTAACTAGATAATAATTTTAATTTTCTTTGTCACGGTATGAATGCTTTTGAATTTGCATTTTTGGAGTTTTGCAAAAAAAAGTTGCAGAAATAAATAATCTATTTCTTGTAACTTTTTTTTTCCACAAAAGCAAAACATTTGCTACAAAAGATTTTTGTTTGAGAAATTTCTAGAAATTATAAATTTCCATTGGGGTATGTAAACTTTTGACTACAACTATACATTTTGTGCTCCCTGCCCGGTGTTTGTTGTGTCTTCCACTTTCATAGAATCATACTGCTATGTTTCCCTTGCAGGATAAACCTGTGGGAGATGGCGACATTTTTGAAAAGTCTTGGAGTTGTTAATGCAATTAATCTTGATGGTGGAGGGTCTGCCACTCTTGTTTTAAATGGATCTCTTGCAAGTTACCCATCAGATCACTGGTATGTAGCAAGCAATACAAGAATTACTTTCTCTTTTGCGACAATTTACTCTGGAGCTATTCCTAAATCTTTAACCCATTTATAATCAAGATTAATCTAGACTACAGCTTAAGCAGTTGTGAAAATCAGATTATTTTCTATTTATCAGAACAGACATTCAAGCGTAAAACATTTGACTCACGAGCTTTGTAAATAATGCCCAGAGGTTGATTATAAAATCACTCAGTCACTTTGCGCATCTGTTGTTAAATTAAATAACCACTGAGCAATACTAAGGGATAAGAGGGTGTTGCTGTAGCCAACACCTATATACTGCCACCATTTGTTTGCACATGCAGTGCTATTATAGCAAATGGTGATTGCAGGATATACAATGTGTCTTAATCGATAACTGAAATATTTCAGGTTGAGTATGATTGTTGTTTTCCTAGCAGCAATGCTAGCCAATTAACTTTATTCATGTGTATGTATGTGTGTGTTCTTATGTTTCAGGATTACTATTTAATCTTTGTGCCATTATAAGAATGCCAGAAATGTAGGAAGAAAGCCTAAGAAACCATTCCTTTCATTAGATAACAGTAGAAGCCCTGTAGGTACCCCTGAAGGGTCTGTTTAGTGAGCAAAGCACAGTTGTCTATTTGAGCCTTAAGCATTAAATTGTGGGGCCCATTTATAAATTAACTGCAAAAATATATACTGTTGGCTTATTGCAGTGACTTTTTGAAAATGTTGTAAAGTGTGTTATCATACCATTCCTGTTATGTAATAATTATTACAAAGTATGGGTTGTGGGTTTAGGTTTATACATGTATGAATATTATTATGCAGTATATTTGAGATTATGTTTGTTATAAGATTGCATGTATGTTCTTTAAAAAGTCAATAATAATAATAATAATAATAATAATAATAATAATAATAATAATAATAATAATTGCACCAAAATATATGACCAGCATAATAATATTTGAGTCATACACTTTGGCAATAGTTCTCATCCTTTTATTGTTTCTCCTAGTATGCAAGTATGGTAAGAGATATCAGCATAAATATATACAGCAGTTAAAAAGAAAGATGTAACAGTGTCAAACCTTAAGACCAAAAAAACACATGTGATGCCTGTAACATTCGCTGCCTCCTGTGGTCAGGTGGGATCTTGTTGGGAAGTTGTAAGCTGTTCGATGTGGCTGCAAATCGAGTCAAACACAGACAGGCTTAACATAGAGATTCATTGCCAGTGCAACATCTGGTGTTTTTTGGGGTTTGCATCAGGACTTCATGTGCTTGGTTTCTTATATGAGTGTTTTTGAAGTTCTGGATGAAGTTATGTCACTTGTAACAGCTGAATATCATGTGTTACTCTTTGCTGTTTGTTTTCTGATTTAACGTGTGCTTTCAGTACTGATGATCCCATGTGGCGTTGCCCTCGAAATATATCCACTGTCCTGTGTGTGCATGAGCCGCAGTGTGACCCTGCCAACTGCAGTGGACATGGTCAGTGTCTTCTGGGAGAATGCCAATGCACATCCAACTGGAAAGGTCCTGCTTGTAACCTACTTGAATGTGAACCTGCAGGCTGTGGCTCCCATGGCATGTGTACTGCAAGTAAGTGTCATGTGGTGCCTTTACCACTTTTGAAGCACATCAAATTAAAAACACTTTCAAATCATTAATTGATCTATTGTAAATGTTTGGCTTCTGAACCACCTAAATAAATATCTAGGGGCAACAGATGAGAGGTTAAGAATTCATCTGACATGTATGTCCCATATGCTCTAAAGAATAGGGATGTGTATATCCAGCTATAGGGATGTAGTGGTATTGAGTGTATATGTGTGTGTGTGTGTGCTTTTTTTTTACCCCCATCTTCAGAATCTCACATCCAAAATGAAAATTACTGATTGGCTTTAAAATTTAAGATTCCTTTAACTACAACTTTTTCTTTTCTTTAAATAGATGGCTGTGTCTGTGATGCTGGATGGATGGACCCTAACTGCAGCGAGGGTAATAATTGTCTATTTCCTGTTGTCTTTATATTACCATGCTGTAGATAATAAGGATTTATTATCTTATTATAATAAGGCGTTATCTTGACTAAAATGAACTTTTTATCATTTTATGATTGGTCATTTAATGGCGACCAGATTGTAACTATTAACCTGTCCAAATGCAACACTAGGAAATGGTGACGGAAGCAGAACATGATACAGAGTGAACCTAAACAAGAAGACCATATTAATTAGGATTACTCTGATATTTCTTACCAAATGCATTTTTAAGTTTTAACTTTAAACCAGAACATTTGGTTGTGTGGATTATCAAACCATTTGAAACAATAGCTGACCAGGCACCCAGTGAGCTCAGGCAGACACCTGCAGGGCTGGCCTTTGTCCTCCAGATGTCAGTAGCCACTCACATCAGCTCTCGGGGGTGCTGGGTGATTGGGCATTTCAAATTAAACAGAAAATCGGGGGTAATAATAATTGGGCACGCTAAAATAAATGTGAAAAAAAAAAAAAAGTTAATAATTTTTAAACAATTTTGTTGTTTTGAGCTCCCTGAGCTCAGAAGCTATTTTTTCAGATGGTTTGGTAATCCACACAACCAAACGTAAATCATTTTATAAAGCACAGGGTACAAATTGATATTTTTTTATAGTTTCCATTAGAAGGCAACACAGTGCAATGTAAAGCACAGGCAATTGTAGAATAAAGGATCATCTAGTGTATTGTTGTTTTGTGTTTGTCAGAAAAGATTAAATAAGCACATTCTCTTTAAATAATTTTTTCAAACGCTTAATTGCTTTACACATGTCAATTCCGTTACTTTAGTGAAAATTCCATTATCGTGAAAAAAAAAAAAAAAAACATTCGCCTTACTGTATGTTAAGCAAGACAAGCAAATGGTGTACATTCCAATGCAAGATTAGGATTAATTCATTTTAACAAGATTATGTTAACTGCCCAGAATGCATTTGGAAAAGGGTGTCTTGTAAAGACAGCTACATAATGCTTTACATTAAGTACAGATAAGGGTTGTTGACGGTAAATGCAATTGTAAAGAACAAACTACACACCTACCTCACAGAAATTTTGCTTTCATACCCTGTAAACATTTGCATACACAAACACAGATAAAGCACATAGTTAACAGTGCAATGTTTACTTCTCAGTTTGCCACAGGGGGTTTTATGGTGATGGCTGCAACAAGACATGCTCCTGTGAGAATGGTGGTACTTGTGACCATGTCCATGGGTCCTGCACCTGCCCGCCTGGTTTCCATGGACACTTCTGTGAACAAGGTGGCCCAAAAATACACATTTAATACAGCATTTTGTATTATTGGTATTTGTAATTAATTTAGATCGATCTGTTGTCAGTGCAGCAGAGTCAATCTGTAAAATAAATCCTTCACGTTAATAGTACAACCAATGACTGACAGTACCTTTTTGTCTCCTGTGAACCAAAAGCTGTATCCCTTCTTCACATGCTTTGGTCCTGAAACATGTTTTCGACTTTCTCTTTAGGAGTCTGGTAATTTATGAGTAATTCAAAAAGGTTCTGTCAGATATTAACTGCTAAGTGTTTGTTTTCGCTTTAAAAAAAATAATAATTAAATAATACTAATCCTGTTGTACGGCTGTGGCCAAAAGTCTTGTATCATCTAGAATTTAGGTATTTTATTTAACATCATGGAATCAAAGACACTACTGGAAGGCATTATATGTAGTACAGAATTTCCTGTTAGATTTTGAAATGTAAATTTTTTTAAATTTCTGGCAGTTTTTCATTAAGGAAGGTGTGGTTGAGTAAGTGGAAGATGTGGTTCAGGGCAGAGGCTCTGCACACTAAGAAATGTGTGTTTTGTGGCAGCCCATGCAGAGCCACTTGTTAAATTGTTGAATTGTGTGATTTAACTGGGGGGTATTAGTTAAATGAAAAGTGTGGTATGTGTCCAGGTAAGTAATTGACTGATTGTCAATTACCCCTGGTCACACCCTGTAAAAATGAACAAGTAAATGTGGGCGAGTGCTTGGGGGAGCACATTGAGAAGGTGTGTGGAGGAGCGAAGAGGGAGCAAAGGTCTGCCGAGCCTGAACAGCATGAGGTGCGTTTTGCTACTCCTGCCACTGATCAGCCTTGAGTGCCAGTCACGTTACCATAAGAGCTACAAAGCGGTATGTAGTTCAGGATGCTATAATGTAACGTTATTCAGCAGGTTTCATTCGACTTTATGAAGCAAAATGTTTTAGTTATATAGGGTGATGCAAAACTTTTGGTCATAACTGTATGTACAACTCTGAAGTATGACATATGTGCATGCATTGCATATAACAAGTGGAATTGTGGGGTTATTACAAATCAGATTAGAAGGTCATGTATTGAACCTTAAGGAGTGTACATTTTTGCACATTCCCACCTAATATTAATAATAAGACACTAATAATTACAAATTTTTTCACTGTATTTTAAAGAATGTCCATTCGATTTTTACGGGCAAGACTGCAAACAGCAGTGCCAGTGTGAGAGCACGTGCCCCTGCAACCCTGTGACAGGAAGCTGTAACATCACATACCAGGGCGAAACGAACAGGACCTTGCACAGAGGTAGGCATGAACACTGATCTCAGTAACACAATGTCCAAAAACACAACCGTGTTCCTACCCATTGCCAAGTGTGTTTCTTCTACTATAGATTCATTATATAGTGAATTTTGAAAAGAACGGCTGAATTATTAAATGTGGAACACTATTTGGGTTTTATGGTTGTTACTGGGAGGTGTGACATTATATAAGCAGGGATTGATTATGCACGTTGTGCATATTTCATAATTCAGCCTCATACATGTGTACATTGAACTGCAGGAGACTGAGATGTGATTTTAAGAGATTATAATATAATGATTGACAACCACCGATAATAATTCTTTCACATTTGCAAATGGTGACACAGGTGCTATTCATTGATAGTTTGACCCCTCTCACAAGTAATAGTTACAGCTTATAGACAGCTTTTTTTACTCAAGGATATAATGATTCCACGTCCATTTCAAAATATTTACTGAATCACTATTTACTGCCTATTCCCTGTTACTTTAAATTGTCTTAAATCTCTGTTTACAGCTGTTCACTGCCTGGCCACCCACATATTTGAGTCATGGAAGCACAACGTTATTTCACAAGAACAAACTTATTTTTCACAGTAAGTTTCAATCGCTGCAGTGCTTAATGACCAAATTGCCAACCTTTTGAAATAACTTTGAAATATGAATTGAGATGATGTGGTTAAATATCAATAATGAGGTCAGCAGTGTCCTCAGAATGATCAAAGGGCTTGCTCAACTCCAAAGGGCGCTTGGAAACTCCGTTCACAACATTCACTTCAGGTGCTTCAGTCAAAGAGCAATATTACATGCTACTAGAAGACCATCACTCACTTCACACCTTTATTTGTTTATTTTTAAAAGGTGACTATTTCTTCATTTTAAATGTTTTTTTAAACGTTGGACAAGTGAGCTAGTCTTTTTGTGGCATACTCTATTAAAGTAAAAAAAATATTGCAAAATATACATCTTAAAAAGTTAGCTTAGCAGAGAAAGTTTGAAAACATTAGAAATTATTAAAACGGTTATTATAAATCGCTGGAAGATATTTTACTTTATTCTCATGCAAATTTTATTTGTAACTGGGTATGACACACCACCCAGAGTCATTTTGTAACATGCTTACAAATATGTAACTATTAAATATTCTGGCAGTTTGATCCTACAATTGATCCCTGAAATGTATGGAATATAGAGTGGTAAGAATGTTTGTGTTTTTATTTAATTTAATTTTTTTAAACTAACTTTTGAAATGGCTGTAAAGTACAAACCAAGGAAAAAAAAAAAAAGATGCATAAATATTTATACTTTAACATGGAGTTGCCATCCTTTCAAAGTGCAGATCTAAATTCTGGAAACCAAATGCCGTAATGGCAGGCACTCAAGAACTGCATCTTTTTAAATGCATTAAAGTGATTGAGTTATGTTACCATGGTTGCAATTACTACTTGCACAGTGATGTTTTGGAACACTTTGTACCATATTTGAAAGCACTGAACACAAAAAGCGACTATACAAATTATTACAGGAAAGTAAACGATAGAAGTAACAAAAAACATTCTTTCTGGTGGTTTTTCTAGGACAACCTGGATAATTATCACAGCCATCTTGGGGCTACTTTTGCTAACCAGTACCATTGGCAACATGATCTGGATTTATGGAAAATGCAGGCATGATAATGACACCTCCCATTCTCGGAGTAATTACTCCTACCATCCTCTGAATGAAGTCAGTGAAAAGTTAAACTGTGCAGAAATCCCGGAGCCAACCTCAATGGAGTGGACTAACGGAAGCATTCAAGAGTCTGTGGATTTCTATTGAATTATATTGGATTGGTTTTACATGAGCAGCCTGCTGATGAGCTGTTCCTTTAGGAAAAAAAAAAAACATCTTCCACATGAATGTAAGCATTGAAGATACACTGGAACCAAAGCGTCTGATTTTTACAAACATAGTTTCAGTACGCCAGTAGAGGAGCACAATTAAAATGTGCCGCAGAAAAGTTCTTTTCAGCCCAATCTGCCAAACACTGTGTATGTATAGAATTAAGAACGTGTTACTGTTTTTCTTATTCATAATTATTAGTACTGGTTTACCCCATGTACTTGTTTAAAATTGTTTTTTTATAAATAACCTCTCGGTACGAACTTGGAAATGACAGGGACTTTAATAGAAACGGCTTCCTTTTTAAAATGTCAATGATGTTTCCACATATGAAAGAGATTATTGCACTTTTACCCTGTAACTTGGGTGCAAAAGTTAGGAATTTGACAATGTGATTCACCAGAGGAACATTTTCAGGGGTGTCCAATTGCAGCTAAACAAAATGTTTTCAGAAAGCATTGGTTCTAAATAAAACCATCAGTTATTTCATTTTGAATGTATATTTTTAGTTTTTTTATGTTTCTTTGTATTTTATTTATTTTTCAAAATAACATACCTATATTTTAATGAGAATACACAAAGAGATAAAGCCATCCAAAATTGAGGCTCTGTAGTTCAAGAATAGACATTTGCTCTTCGTGTCGGGAGAGTCTTGATTTTCGTGGAAGAACAGCACACCCAGCAGCTGGGTATTCTCTCCTTCAACAAGCATCATAATTCTCTGAACTAACGCAGGTTGAAGCTCTTATCCAGAATAATTCAACAGTCTTGCCTGTGTGATAATTATGTATATTGCATCCTCTCCAAATAATTGCGGAGGGTAACCTTACAGGCAAAAGTGATCATAGAATCTTGACCGGAGTTGAAGGGCATTCATTTGTAGGTCCTGTGACTTCTGTAGCAGTGGCATCTTAGTTTTTTCTCTGAACACCTTGTTTACATGACATTGAAATAGTTTTACATTGTTCTATTTCCCGCAGTATATTGGGTGACACTGAATTAAGACACTTAGAGTTAACAGTGGACTTATAAGAAAGGATTTACTTGAAACATTCCATTTTAGGGTCAACATAAAGCACTTTGACTGTGTTTGTTATTGATCTCTATTTGTTTGCTTTTAGTGTTAACTTTTGAGTGGGAGTTGTACATGAAATGTAATTACCTGCACGGAACACTCAGTGTATCTGTAAAAAGTGCGTACTTATTTCTTGGAAAGGGCTAATTAAGATCCAAGATTTAGCTTTTTTTTAAATTTATTTTGGATGTTTCACACTTTTCTTGAAGCACCGTTTGGACTGTATGATGAGGTGAATTATAAATTAGGTGTGCCAAAAAAAACTCTGTTGGAAAAAGTTTGTTTTGTTTTATTAGCCCTCGCTGGGAATCCATCTCCCAGATGAAGGGGTGCAGTGGAGGCATGTCCCAGATGAAGGGGTGGAGTGGAGGTGCCAGTACACACACAGCTGTATATCTTGAACTGCTGATTGATTATAATGAGGAGGTGGAGGTGCCTGTCACCTGTCGCTATGTGCTCATACAGAGTCTGCCTGAAGAACCTGTCCATCTGGAAGCATGTCACTTTTTCATGATACTGCTTTTGTATTTACAGCAGTGGTGGGAATGTCTGTTACTAATATGTAACTTTTTTTGGGGGGGGAGTATACAGTAGTTTGTTTAACCCTGAAATACACATTGGTGTATTGCATGATAAATTGCTTTGCCACCCCCTGCAGCATTGTGTGATTTTTAAACCAGACCTTAAACCTCCACTTTCATATATAGTACATGATGTGTTGCCTATTTGGTAGGCATAAGTGCATTGCATTGTAAAATGTAATTTATAGGGCAACAGATGTAACAAAATTGCACTATTGCCACCAGAACCACATTGTTTTTTTTTGTTTTTTTAAACTTCAGAAAAAACATTTTACAAATAGCTGAGAGGTTTCATGAATTCATATATTGAGAAATATATTGAATTCACTCCACCTTGCTAATATGAGCCATAAAAAAATGCATTGACCAAAGAGCAATAATAAGCTGACATGATGAGCTTTCAGTGCAAACCAGATCTTCCTCGTGTCCATTTTGGAGTGGGTGAATACCAAACCCTATTTATTTAATCAAAATAAGCTTTAAATAAACTGTTAGTTGTGAATGGGGCCCACGCTGTGGAATTTTGGCTTATATATTATTTTATGCAAAAAATATAATTATATACTTCCTTATTTTGGTACGTCTTCAGAGCACATCAAGGTTCTCCCAACAAGTTCTTTCCAATTTGCATGCTTTTAATCTGACATAGCATTCTTGGGAGTATCTTTCTTGTAAATGACATTCTCTGTAATATTGCTGTTCTTAAAAATGCCAAATATACTTGATACATGCTTGACAGTATTGACAGTTTTATGGCAGAAGCTGAGCACTACTGTTTGGACTACTTTTATTTGAGCTTATTTTATTTGTATGTCAACTTTGTATAGTGTGTTTTAATCTGTTTCGCTACCATGCAAGTCATTGCCTTCTATTTGCAAAAGGTTTATATGTTGTCATCCTAAAATGAATAGGTTGTACTGAAAATAAAATTAAAAAACAAATCTAAGCAGTAATATATTTGTGTTTCTTTCATTGTTATTTAAAATAAGTTGAGTAATAAGAACAAGATTTTTTGCATAAAATGTGTTGCAGACATTCATCTTATGTGAGGATCATTTCATGGTGGTTATCGTACTACATTATTTGAACACATTTTTTTTTAAAACTGTCATTTAATAAAACAAGCAGAGGCATGTGAAATCAAACAAATCGCAAAAACAATATTATTTTTAAAAAGAGTAATAATTATTAGCAGTTTGCACTTCTAATGCGGGTCTCTTTTGGTTTTCTACAGTATGTTTAGGGAGTAGATGAAGAGTACAGGGTTAACATTGAACTTTGATGCATTAGTGCTTCAACCAGGGTCAGTCAATAAGTCTAATACTGGTAATCACAAGCTTTTGTAATTGCTAGTAATTTAAACATGTACAGTACATATCATGACTGCTTGTATGGGTATGGTGAGGTGATTATAGACAATTTGGCCACGCCCTTCCCCACCAACAGGGGTACTACCTACATTGAGGTGGAAGTTGTGGAGGTGGAGGATAGGGTTGCAACTGGATGGCAACAGCAACGCCCAGGTAAGTTTATCTGTGATTTGCATATCATACGAGGAAGTGATCTAATGAGGCAATTATTCGATAATCCTAAATGGGAGAACAATCATTCAATAAACCCTCCCCCGAATTTTAGCCTGAGCTTCTAAAAGTTTCATAGATACATGTTAGAAAATTGTGTTGTGTAACTCTGAATTTGATATCTTTGGATTTTTTTCTGAGCATTGCCATGCATTTTGATATAGTTCTGTACAAGCAATACATGAGCTTTGGTAATCTAAAACTTGGCTGTAAATGTGCCTTCTGTTTTTATGGTCAACTGATCTTTGTTTTGTTTCAAGCTTCTGAAGGTTTTCTGTTACAAGTCTGAAGTCATCTTGTTGGAGTTTGTTAATTGGAGCCTCCATCACTGTGGCAGTATAATGTAATATGCATGATGATTCCAGCACTACTGGTTGAACAAGCAGAAGTGAGTAATCTCCCAGGCTGATTGAATATGTTAATGAAAGACATGTCTGTTATGCCCCAGGGTACTCTGCCTGCTTGGAGAATATGTGCTTGGTAGTTAGGGGCCCCTAAATCTTACAGTAGGTTATATGCCAGTCAGTCATGGAGAACTGGAACTGGCAAAGCTGAGAAAACACAAGTATTATTTTCTCTGTAGCTTGACTTGTGGGGACCTTTGCTGGAAGAAGAGGAGGAAGCAAAATGTTAGATGAATTCTTTATACAGTGTATGCATAATATTAATTTGTATCTGTTTATTATCCCATAATGTATGTTTTAATCATCACATATTACTGTTTCTGCATTCTCCAGCATTGCTATCCTTCTCTGAGCAACAAAGATTTATGTAATGAGGATACTGGGGGGTGTGCATCTCAAGTCTTTTGAAAATTGCAGCCATAATTGTGGTTTAAAGGTGTTAGAAATTATTGGTCAGTTTAATTTCCATCTTGTTTATATGCTCAGGGCCCAAAGGTAAAATGTGATGTGATGACTTAAACATGGCTAGTATTCACAAGTGTATAAACAGTAGAAATGTGTGACAAAAAATACACGCGGAGGGGAAATTATATATATATATATACACACACACACACACACACACACACACACACACACACACACACACACACACACAGCTCTGGAAAAAATTAAGAGACCACTGCAAATTTTTCTTAAATCAGCATCTCTACATGTATGGCAGCCATTCCATTCCAGTGTCTGTTGAATTCCAACACAGGCACACCTCATTCTACTGAATGAGGTACTGATTAGGGGATCACCTGAACCAAATCTTATTTAACGAGGAAAAGTATAAAAACCACTCTTGTGGTCATCACTATCCTCTTGCAATAGGACTAGCTGGTTGGCAAAACAGTGCTAGTACTACCTCAATAGTGACTGGAATCAAAAAATAACTATTGACCATGCCCAAAGAGCTGAAAAGGAAAGCTTTGAGTGAGGAAAAGAAGGGTTCAATTCTGGCTTTACTGGCAGAGGGATACAGTGAGCGTCGGGTTGCTTCCATCCTTAAAATTTCAAAGACGGCGGTTCATAAGAACAAGGTCAAGCAGCACACATTGGGGACAACAAAGCTACAGACCGGCAGAGGGCGAAAACGACTCTCCACTGACCGGGATGACCACCAACTCATTCGAATGTCATTCAGCAACCGTAGGATGACATCAAGTGACCTACAAAAAGAATGACAAACGGCAGCTGGGGTGAAGTGCACGGCGAGGACGGTTCAAAACAGGCTCCTAGGGGCAGGGCTGAAGTCGTGCAAAGCTAGAAAAAAGCCCTTAATCAATGAGAAGCAAAGAAGAGCCGGGCTGAGGTTTGCAAAAGACCATAAGGATTGGACCGTAGAGGACTGTAGTAAGGTCATCTTCTCTGAGGAGTCCAATTTTCAGCTTTGCCCAACACCTGGTCATCTAATGGTTAGACAGAGACCTGGAGAGGCCTAAAAGCCACAGTGTCTTGCACCCACTGTGAAATGTGGTGGAGGATCGGTGATGATCTGGGGGTGCTTCAGCAAGGCTGGAATTGGGCAGATTTGTCTTTGTGAAGGACGCATGAATCAAGCCAAGTACAAGGTTGTCTTGGAAGAAAAGTTGCTTCCTTCTGCTCTGACAATGTTCCCCAACTCTGAGGATTGGTTTTTCCAGCAGGACAATGCTCCATGCCACACAGCCAGGTCAATCAAGGTGTGGATGGAGGACCACCAGATCAAGACCCTGTCATGGCCAGCCCAATCTCCAGACCTGAACCCCATTGAAAACCTCTGGAATGTGATCAAGAGGAAGATGGATGGTCACAAGCCATCAAACAAAGCCGAGCTGCTTGAATTTTTGCACCAGGAGTGGCATAAAGTCACCCAACATCAATGTGAAAGACTGGTGGAGAGCATGCCAAGACGCATGAAAGCTGTGCTTGAAAATCAGGGTTATTCCACCAAATATTGATTTCTGAACTCTTCCTAAGTTAAAACATTAGTATTGTGTTGTTTAAAAATGAATATGAACTTATTTTCTTTGCATTATTCGAGGTCTGACAACACTGCATCTTTTTTGTTATTTTGACCAGTTGTCATTTTCTGCAAATAAATGCTCTAAATGACAATATTTTTATTTGGAATTTGGGAGAAATGTTGTCAGTAGTTTATAGAATAAAACAAAAATGTTCATTTTACCCAAACACATACCTATAAATAGTAAAACCAGAGAAACTGATAATTTTGCAGTGGTCTCTTAATTTTTTCCAGAGCTATATATATATATATATATATATATATATATATATTATATATATATATATATATATATATACGTTTGCACCTCTGGAGATATATAGAGTATTCCTTTAAGACTGCTTGTTTAATTATGGAGACTAGGCTTTTTTTACCCCTTAATATTTTATCACAGTTAAAAATAAATGACCACCCTAGGAATTAAGCCCATGTACCTACCATTGGTGCTAGCTATCCAGACGCTCTCCTCGCTGAGTTATCAATAGCAAACAGGAATTCCTAAATCATTAATGCTGGCAGGTGCATTGCAAGCCAGATGTCTAAAAGAAGATGGGTTAAAATAATACCTAGACAATATAGTCAAGTGCTTGAACACTACAGGGAGGTATACGGAAGGTATGAAGAGATTTAGCGTGACTGTTCAGAACAAAGCTAGTAATAATATATAGCACACACCTTGATCGTTGCATATCTTGGCATCATAAGTGGCTATAAATTCTTACTATGTTCAAAAGGCATGTTAAGCACTTGATGTACTGTGTGAGATGATTATCGGATGACAATCTTTCCTGCCCTTTTAGTCAGGGTTACCACACCCACTGCGCAGGAGAAGACTCGACCTGCCGATGTAATCCAGACCCGTCATTGCTCAGGTAAGGAGGTTTTGTCACAGTCCCCGATATTTATTGTTTCCTTATACTGAAGTTGTAAAGTAAATAACAATGTCCTCTCTGTACTCACATACTCAAATTGTCAATACAGGTGTTAAAAATAGAATAATCTGCTTAGAAAGCATTCTGAAAATGCTGTGCATGGAAAAGTACACAGATCTTCCCCTGCTGAGATATTCCAAACACTAACATGGATACACAAGAAACGCAGACAAGTTCAGAGAAGTGCGTCCAATCATCAAAAAAAAAAAAAAAAAAAAAAAAAAATTGGCTTTGTGTTGCTGTTAAACAAAAAATAAATTACCTATATTTATCGCTTGATAAAATAACATTACATGTTTTGCTTGTATAGCCTTTGCATGCAACAAAAGGGACATGGCTCTACAGGCAGATTGGTGAGTAAACAGTAATCTGCTGTTTCACTGCACTTTGAGGATCTTTTAAAAACGACTCGAATCTACTTTATAAAGTTACAGCTTGAAGAAAAGAATAAATGTATGTCGGCGTTATACTTTTTCTAAGGGTACAACACGACCATATCTGAAGCTGGTTATCATATATCATGATTTGAAACAACTCTGAATTGAACCTTGTCTTACTTTTTTTGCTATATGGTCTCCTTTTTTCAAACAGAAATGAAAAAATAATCATTTTAAAATGTCGACACTGCATCATGATAGACAGAAAGGTAATTTACACTCCACAGGTGAGCGTATTTATCTAACAGGAACTTGCAGGAGCCTAGAGTATTTATCTAGCAGGAACTTGAGTCCAGTCAGGTGCTCAGTAGAAGTCTAAAACAAATGAACAACCAAAAAATAAGTATGATCGTGTAACACCTCCCTTACTTTATTTTTTGCATTATAGCCAATGGTTATAAAACTACAAAGCGGAATGTAATTCAATATGCTGATGTAAGTTTATTCAGCAGGTTTAAGTCGACTTTATGAAGCAAAATGTGTTAATTCTATAGGGTGATGCAAAACTTTTGGCCATAGCTGTAGATCTAGATTTGGTCCTCTGGTGCAAACATAGACCCACTGTGTGTTTGCTTAATGTAGCTTGAAATGTGTTCATTGTTCACAGTTTCAGTTTCTTTATTGAGAAAAATTTTCTTGATTGGTTTGTTTCATTACAGGTAATTTCTAATTAAAAAATGTAATTTTGTATTGAAATTACTGTGTGTCCAAAGCAGTATATTTTTTAAATAATCAGAGTATTTTGTATTGAATATATATTTACCAAAGTATTTTGCCCAAGCCTGTTCTTCCTGCTATAATTCTACATATTTATTCTGTAAGAAGAATGTGCTTCTCTGATAAACAGAGAAGCCTGTTGCAGCCTTGAGCAGATGAACAGTCTCCACCACTGTACCCACTGACCAACTTCTCTGCAACCTCCTTGAACCCAAGAGGCCACAGTACTTCATAACACATATACGAGAATCTTTATGGGGCTGAGTTCCATACAAGAACAGCAGTTTTTTTAAAAGGATAGCTGCAGGGGTGACGTCAGTATCAAACAAGTATCCCACCATGGCTGACCTAGCCCTCCCTCCCCCTGGTCAGCGCTCTGCCAATTGAGCGCCGCCCTCCGGGAAGCTCCCATCCTTGGTCGGCAAAGGAATAGCCTGGACTCGAACCGGCGACATCCAGACTAAAGAGTGCATCCTGCACTCCACACGGAGAGCCTGTACTGGATGCTCTACTCGGGAGCCCCCTATTGAGTAGTTTTAAAGTGAATGCACACATTGTGGGCATTTCCTTAATAAGGGCAAAACTAACAGAACTTGTAAACTTGGTTGCTTTTTGGAAAGAGAATCCATCCCTAACTAGCACGTCATCGGCAAGCACATAAAGGCTCTGTGTGTTATTCTCCCATGTCGCTTCTTTTGTTTTGGCCTCTCAGTCACACACATCAGCATACTTGAGGTTGTGTGTTTGTATTGTGACAACCAATTTCTCAATTGTTTTTATTAATAAAAACATATTTTATAAATAGTACACATTTTGAAAAAAAAAAAAAAAAAACTTTTAAAAGTTAGCTGCAATATCAGCAAGTGCATACAGCTGTAAGTGTCAGACAGCTATGTGTACACACTCCCGCCCTGGAGGTACTTCCTGCTGTCAGCTAGCTGATGTAACTTAGAAGTGTGTTGTGTTCATTCTTCCAAACATTTCAACCATATATATAATGAAGCCAATGGAAGTTCATGCCACAAATTCATACAGGGAAATCTAATTAAGTTTACTGTACATACTGTAAAATAAACCTCTTCTCTCCTGGTTTACAGTGTTATATAACCCTTTGTGGAATTATTTAAAGGTAATTTTGTGGCCCATTTTATTTTATAATACAGTACTTACATTTTTACAGTACATAAAGATTGTGCTTTTTTAGGTTGAACTGATAAAAGAACAGTTTCAGAAAAAAAAACTGATTTTAAATAAGTATTTTATTCACTTCATAATTAATAAGTAACATGGGAATGTTAAATATTTCATCACGTTTGTATTTGAGTTACTTATGGCACGGCAATCGATTTGGAAAGAGATCAGACTGCAGCTATTCTGTACAGCTATGGCCAACAGTTTTGCATCAAGTCCAATTTTAGGATTGTGACTATATATATATATATATATATATATATATATATATATATATATATATATATATATATATATATATATATTATATTACTGTCTCTATATGCGTGCACACATAGAGACGTATTACTTCAATTTGGCGCCGCAGCGTTTATTTTAAATTGATTTAAATGATTGCGGCCCTTAAACGAGGGCGACTTTTATTAATCATACCATGCTTTACAAACGCTACGATATTTTATTACATGATTTAAGGCACTTTAGAAAGGGCCCCGTGACAGGCTCAGATCTGCAGCACTACCCTTCTGTTTTTTTTTTTTTTTTTTTTTTGCTGCTGCTTGAATACAGTACATTTACTGATAGTTAACGAATACCTGATTTGGGAGGGCAGGGGAGTACTGTACCAGCGAATCAGGAGTGCGCATTGGTTGCTATGGGGCGGGACAAGAAGAGGAGAGAGAACGGTAGTTGAGTGTGATATATATATATATATATATATATATATATATATATATATATATATATATATATATATATATATATATATATGTGTGTGTGTGTGTGTGTGTGTGTGTGTGTGTGTGTGTGTGTACGGGACTGAGTAAAATTAAAAAACAAAACAAAAAACAATTAAACCCCCTACAAGAAGATGGCCAGATTTCGGATAGTGCTTAGTTCCTCTGAGTTTAAGTTTTCACCATCCAAGCTAAGGAGGAGGTAAACAGACAGTCTTTGTTTATCCCCTTGGGTTGTCTGTCGGGACTGTACCATAAAATAAAACGTGCTTACTAAGGCGTGTGTACATTATTTGTATTACCTGGTGGATTGAGGCTGCAGCCTTTTCGGGGTGTCACATGTACATAGCCGTTTCCTTATTTATTTTTTGAGCAGGGGTAGGAAAAAAAAAATACCTTTACGTTTTTTTATTGAGAGGTTTTTTAGTCCAGTGTTTCATGTTACATTTTTCAATTTTTGTTAGTTTTTCGTTGTGTTTGAAAAACTACAAAGCAGTATGTAATTCAATATGTTAACATAATATTATTCAGCAGGTTTCATTCGATTTTATAAAGTAAAATGAGTTAATTCTATAGGGTGATGCATAACTTTTGGCCAAATATGTAGGTCCTATCCCTTTATTGTAATACAATAAATACCTACAGTACTAGTACAAAACTGTTAACACATGATAGGTAAACTATGGAACTGGAAAAGGGATAGGAAGAAAGGTATCTCTAGTAAGACTGGTCCTGCTTCAAGCAGACAAATATCTGCTTTAACTGGTGCATCTCTGCTGGCCATTGTATAATCTTGATTTTGAGGTTATGGTGTACCCTTTTTATCTAACTGTAAGAACAGGATATATTTGGAAATCATTGCTCAAGGCTGAAACATGCTGTTTAAAGATGTATACACTCATTATGCCATACTCAGTATCCTAGTACTAAGCAAGCAGCATATGCCCCAACACACACGAGGGAACATTGCGGTCTTGTATCTGTGCCAATCAGTGATTATCTTCTAAAGGAGTATGATGAAATACAATGCTTACTGTTGTGTTGGGCATGTTACTCCATTATGTCCCTGCTAAGATGTTAAAGCAATTTGATTTAAAAAGTGCACCAGGTTATTTTATTATTATTATTATTATTATTATTATTATTATTATTATTATTATTGTCTACTTCATTTATTTTTTCACATACATTTTAAGCGAACAACATGACGTAGCCCGCCTACACAGATGAAAGCTCGAATTGTCACTTCATACGCTCCTTTGTCAGTAGTGAATTTTAGCACCAGTAAACCAAAAAACCTACAGAGAATATATACAATTTATTTAATCACATCTTTCTGCCTCAACAGAATTTAAATGATACCTCATAGTTTAGCCTAACAATAGCTGTTTATTTAACTCGGCAACACCAGTTTCTCGTTGTCCTAACGCAAGCCTCCCTCTCAAGTTGCTGCTTTGGTAGTTGCCCAGACTTGTTCAGTCGCTCGCAGGCAGGTCACGTGCGTTAGTGACAGCTTTTAGAAAGATCCTATTGGTCAGATGTTTGTCGGCGAAAATGCTCCCATAGGCCTGGCAAACAAAAAAAAAAAAAAAAACGTCAGCACCGATCAGCTGTTAATGTTCCACAACAATAACAAAGGGATCAGTTTGGACCTAGAGAGAGTAAGGAAAGTTATGCGAGCCACAGGGTCCAGCAACTAACGTTTCTTCTGAGAAGAAAATCTTATTTTTGTAACATATATTTTTGTTTTGTTTTTCTACCTCAAAGTGTTAACTGTTCAAGATTTTACCTGCCTATTTACAGAAAAGGACAACAATTAAAAACAAAACTACAGGTCAGTGTTCTTTGTAATAATAATAATAATATCCATAGATTTGCTGCAGCAAATATATATGTGAATGGCTGCATTCGTCGCGATTAAACGATGTTGTGGTGTTTAGGGAAAGTTGACAAGTCGGTGGTTGGACAATGTTTTTCAAAGTACGACTGCATTAATGTTACATTAGCTGTATTAAAAAATATGGTCCTTCGGTTCGTATTAATCATTTAAAAGAGGAATAGCGCTACCAATGTACGTTGTAGATAGACGGTATTCAAACAGTTCCAGAGTGGTAGCCGTCCGCCCAAGGGTGTTGGGTTACTTTTTTAGTATTTTTTTCCTCGGGGTCCAGACAGCCCTCCCCTGGCAGGAGGCAGTACACAGTTGCCTGAGCGAGGGCGCGAGCTGTTTTTAGGCGTAACTAAACATAACTCAAGTGGACCTTTGCCGGTTTCCTGTTGTAGATCTGAAGGCTAGAAATAACATCGCACGTAATTAACAAACACTACAGACACGCTGACTACACAGATGGGTTATTTTTAATCCCGGGCAGAAGACCTAAAAAACGAAATATTTTAAGGTATGCGTTCATGTAGAATAGATTAATATTCCAAATTATGCATACACGTTTTAATTGAAATAAAACCATGTGCACCTGAAGTCTGGATATTATTAATTTAACTAGGTAGGATTCAATAAGTTTATAGACTTTTTGTCCTTGGCTCGTCACAAGCGTTTCAGAGGGTTGCCTTCGTCGCCATTATTCGTATTTCGCGCAGTTAAAGGAGCCTTGCAGCATAACGGGCTTTGACTTGAAAAATCTTTTTAAATGCAGTGTATGGAAGACAAAACAGGGCCTCAAAACACCGACTGTGACGTAATACACAGTGACAGCGTAACCTGGAAAAGTATTCCAATAGCGTTATACATGATTGGTATACCGTTGAGCATCATAAACAATATGGTCTAAACATTTTTGACGCAATATGTAGCAACTTGCCAACAGGATATTTTTTTAGACAGCTCCCTAAAATAGCATGTTACCTAGTTTGCAGCTGGATTGACTGGGTAAAGGTTGCAAGCATCTACTGTTTGTATTTCAGTTCCTTTTATCAGTGAACAGGTGCACATGATAACACAGAAACTGTTTTGCATAGATTTTAAACAAACACACAGAACCAAACAGACACAGCCATGAACAAAGGGATACATTACTCCCTCCCTTTGCTCCAGAAAGGACACAGCTGTGGTTTTGCTAAGCTGTAAAGAAGGGGGAAATACCGTTTGGACAGTATCCAATAATTAAAACAGGCAGAACCTGTGAAAAAGGTACAGCTCACAGGATCATTAAAGTGACAGTACATAGTCATTGTGCTTTTCGCAATTCCACAGCAACCTTAAAGAAAATTGTAAAGAAGACTAACAAGGTCTTTTTAACTGAGAACATAATACATTTTGTTTCCAATGTTGGTAAAATGCATGATTCACAAGATGTATTCAAGGAAAAGTAATATGTATTTATTATCGTATGATTATAATGTTTTTTGATATTTAACAAGCCTATATAATAGAACTCAAACAAAAAATTAATTAAAAGACCTGCACCTTTATTCCACTCAGCTGTGAAGAGGCTGTTATTTAAGCACACAAATGTGTGGGCAAAGTCCTATCTTTTTGAGTACTTTATTGTGTAGTACCCCACCATCATAAAAGGCTAAAACAGTTCCCTAAATTGCAGGTCATAGTCACATGCACCTCACGACTCTATTTACACTCCACCTACACTGTATATGTACGTTTTAAGAAGATTACAGGGTCTGATTGCAGTGCTTTTGTCCTTTTCTTGCAGGAGTTTGCACAAGTTGTCTGAACTGTGAATGAACTTCAACAATCTTCCCTGAGATGAAATTGTACACCTGTGCACTTTAATATCTTACCAGCTGTCTGTCTGAGCCACTCCAGTAGCTGACTTTGAGTGATTTCAGATTTCAACATTAAAAATAGTTGTTGTTGCCAAAGTCTTTGTTTCTTAACAATGTTCCAGAGGTTTACCAGCACTCTTTTTGGACGTGCTGAAGATGGAAGTGACTGTAAAACAGAGCCTGATTTTAATGAAAAGGAGGATGATGACCAATGGATTCTTGTTGATTACTTAGGTAAGAGGTGTATAACTTAATGCATTGTTTTTATAGTGTCTCCTGTAAGTGGAACATCTCTTTCTGTTCAGACTGTCTGAGATGACCATACATGCAATTTTGACAGTCCCTTCTCATACGTCCCTTATAAATGACTTACTTTCAAATACAGATACTTACATTTTTATCAAGGTTGAATTTGATCACAATTGTCAAAGTTTACATTTTTAATGAGTTGTAAACAAAAACGAGGCGATCCACCCCTAGCATTTTAACCTTATCTCTGTGTATTGTGAATAAAGTTTTTGGGAAATACGTCTTTTTGCTCTGGGACGATGTATTGCACTTGTTTTTTTAAATCGACAAACTTTATTCAGTGTAGGAATCCCAGAATAACCATAACCATGATTTTCAAACCACAGGTAGGTTTTTGAAGTTTGCGACTGCCTAATATGTGTCATAGTTCAAGGCTCAAAGCCCTTAAACTATAAATAGGAATCTTTGTTGTCTGTAGCTTTTATTCTCCTCCCAGAAATGTCTGGCTTACCCTCCTGCTAAATTGGTAAATTAAAAATGAAGGGCATGTATTGTGTGTACAAAAAAAATTGTCACAAGCATCCTTGCAGTTTTAACATTTGGCCACTGGTTAACACAGAATGCTTAAAAACAAAAATGTTAGAGGTACAAAATAATGAAGTGACATAAAATGGGTAAATAAAAATCACAGGGTTGTTTTGCAAAAGCTGAAACTTCTACAGTGGGTATTGCAGACCGTCATACTAGTGAAACCACTTTGTAGCAGCTTCTTCAGCCACTGTGGGTTTCGATACCCATCTCAAAATGACGTTTGCTCTGTATTCATTATTGTTTTTGTTGTCTCCCCCCCCCCCCCTTCCCCCGCATTTCTATTTCTGATTATTTTCCTGTATTCCATTTTATTTTGCTGTTGCTTTCTACCTCTGCACCACCTTCCCTACTTCCTTCCCAATGCAATCCCTGCCTGCTGTTCAGTCGATGCTTGCACTGCTACCTCTAGAGAAGAAGCAGACGTCTATGAGAAGGACACTTCTTCACTGGACTGCCCATCCCTTTTCTCCTCCTCCTCTTCTCTAGAGTTCACTGGTGACCCTAGTGACCCTGTCTTTCTCCAGCTCGACTGCTGTGCTTTGGAGGAGAGCTGGTTTATTACCCCTCCCCCATGCTTCACTGCAGATGGACTCACCCCTGTCCTAGTTGAGGCCAGCCCCATGGAGAACCTCCTCATCGAGCACCCCAGCATGTCTGTGTATGCTGTAAACTTCCACCACGGCATGAAGGAGACCGCAAGGAGGTCAAGGTCTGCAGATAAGCCCATTTTCAGGTACAGTATCTTACTATTAACATGCTTTTCCCATGGCTATACTACACATTTACCATAATTTACCCTGTTTTGCCATACCTTGCTATTCTTTACAATGTTACTTGTGCTTTACCATGCTTTTACTATGCTTTATTATGCCTTGCTATGATGTTACTGTGGGATTTATAAGGGCTGCCCAATTCCTGGTATTCTCTTTCTCAGAAATGCGCTGGGGGATTTAAAGTGCACACTCGTTATTTTACAATTTGACACAATTTACAAATTTGGTGCTTTACTGTATAAGGCTGAGCAACAGTCTGGCCTTGAAGTGTAATATATTAGTGGCTCACATTTATGCCAGTTTATTGTTTATTATGACCAACATGCATACGGTCACAGTTTGTGGTGTACTATATTATATTGAACATCGTTTTAAATAAAGTACAAAAGATGTTACATTAATTTTATATAAGAATCTTAGGTTGTATGGAGGTCTTTGTCTTTACAATCAGTTTTAATTACATTATATCTGTGTATTCAATTGTGGTGAAACTTGATGTCCGTACTGTGATCTAGAGGTGGAATGAAATTACATTTAAGTTGTCTGTCTTTCCTAAAACATTGGTTTATGTGTTGATTTTGAAATCAACACTTTGTTGTAAAAGTGAAGTTGCAAAGAAAAAATGCTCATCAAAATGTAATAAAGAGCACATAAAACATGATCGTCTGTATTCTCAGGGTCGATTAACATTCATCTCATGCAGTTAATAGCTGATGTTAACTGGCTCTCTTATTGCAGGATGGAAGCACAGTGTAAGAGGGGCCAATCTTTTAGCTGCTGTGCAGCTGCGATGGCTGCACACACCAGTTTCCTTGAACAGTCCACGCACACACGGCTCGCTCAACGCTCCAAGGAGAACGTAGAGAGGCCGCACTTGACCCGTAACGCCCTTCGTCGCCAAAATCTTGCCAGAGATTGCCACTCTTACCAAGCTAAACAACGTGGATTCTTGGTGCACCAGCCCAGCCAGAGGCAGTTCAACTATTGATGGTGTACTAAGCTAATTTGTCTCTGTAACAAAGATATAATCAGTTTTTTTTTTTTTTTTTTTTTTTTCCAGCTCGCAGGTCACATTACTTAGTCTGCTAATATAAAATGTTTAGAGTTTCACACTATTTTGTGACAATTTTAAAATGTAGGGTTTAATATCACTTAACGCCTTGTTAAAATTGTGGACTTTTACTGTGCTGTATAAAAATAAAAAATAAAAAAAAATCAGAAAATCAAAAAATATTTTTATGTGTATAATATATAAAAAATATATATATATATATATATATATATATATATATATATATATATATATAACATCAATATCAACTTGGTGTATGTGTGATAAATGTGAATGTTTGTATGTGTGTATGGCGTACTCAACATATTAACATGGTATGCATGACTGTGTAAAAATAGTGTCCAGAAAAGTGAAAACAAAAACAAAAGTGTTTCATTCTGTTTTTCATAATCACTTGTTTTTGATTTACAGTAAAACTCAGGGTCAGAATGTTTCAGCTGTACAGTTTATTAAAAAAAAAGATTACTTGACAGCAGTTCAATGTGTAAATAAACCATCCAAATTTCACGTAAGTGTTCTGGTATGAAATGTAGTTGTATTGTGTTTGACATATCACTTGAAAAGCATGTATCTTTATATGTAAATGGAAAAAGATATGTGCATTGGCCTAAGGACTGTGAGAAACCACCGTGGATTTGTTTTTTAAAACTTCTTTGACTGTTAAAATCTGATGAGAGAACATTGTGATATATATATATATATATATATATATATATATATATATATATATATATATATATATATATATATATATATATATATATATATATATATATTAATTATTATACAATAAATTTTTAAAACATAAATACCGCAGAATTATGTTAACAAAAAGTATAACTCACTTTAATTACAGGTTTCTATTTTAAAACTTTTTTTGTATTTCTGTATAGGGATCCAATGATTGAATAATACAGATCTGACTATTTAAACTAGTATCACAGTATTCACCTCCGTTTTTAAGAATGTTTGTTTATTCAGAATACTCAGTGACTTGGGTCTACATTGGAAGGATAGACAGAACACTGTGCCTGTCCAAAAAAAAATATATATATATTACTTGTAAACGTATTAACCAGTGGAGCCCTGATGAAACTGTAAATGTGTTATGCTTCTGTAGCAATGCAGGTATATCTGTGTTGGATTTAAATAAGTAAATTTTGCTTTCAGGGAAACATGTTTTCATTTGGTTAAAGGCACCAAATGCAAAGGTTTCATACTTGCGAAACATGCTCTACACTATTTTAGTGTTTGTTTTTGTTTTTCATTTTGCATGGTTAATATGTATATAGTACTAATCTGTTGTATTATGTATTATTTTAGTGTGTGTGTATATCTATCTATGTATCTATCTGTCTATATAGTGTGTGTATAGAATGGAGCAGGTTACATTTGTTACTAATTTGAAATAGGTTTGTACATTCAGTTCACAGAAATCATGTTTTTATTTTCTCAGTTCTGAATCATTACAGCATTGTTGTAACTTAAGGTCAAAAGAGACACAGGGAATGGAAGACAGCATTCAGAACTGAACAGTTACTATATATTGCTTGAAGGAAACTTTTTTTAGTTGTCTCCTTTTTGTTAGTAAACAGAGATAATTGCCTTTCATTCTGTCATGGACAATGTGCCTTTCTGATTAACAGTTTGATATGACAGTACACCATAATGAAGAACTTGAACTGTCCAAAGGTACAACACATGAAAGCAACATAATCAACTATGCACAAAAGGCAGCTTGTTCCTTGAGTCACTTTTTCTGTACAGCTTTTATATACAACATGTAGCAGATCTTCTTTTATTATTATTATTATTATTGTTAATGTGTGAAGATAATTGAACTGTTTGTAATTGGGCATATCTAGCCAAGTAGTGGACTTTGCTTGATTGACTGTGTTTACCGGAATAATACAGCACTTTGCCAAAAAGTGTAGGGTTGTTTAGCATTAACTGTTATGTATCTACTTGCTGATCTCATTATACCTATTTGTACAGTTAATTAAATTGTGCCATTTGCACTACCTGAAACTTAACATGTAGAAAAGCATTTTTATGATCAGAAAATGTGCAAGCAATTGACATAATCTGTTTCAAAACTGTAATCCTTTAATCATGGTTTGTGTATGTAAACATACATTTATCAATAAATGTACCATTTATAAAAAATACAAAGTTTGATGCATCTGTCCCTTTCTTCCTTGTTCCTACCTAACTTTACCTTTTGGTGCATATTTACTGATAAAACTTGATTGCATAGAAAGAGAAACTAATGGAATTCCTATATCTAATATGCCAGCCACACTCACTTTTAATAAAGCATATCATAATGAAAAAAAAAGAAATCTTGACTATAAAAAGATAAATCATTAAATCATGTAATAGTGGCCAGTAAATATTGATTGTTAAAATAATTAATGAATATAATTGAGTTAACTTAAAGGGGGAAGTTTCATATATCACATTTATCTTGCTTGAATGCTGCTCCCCAGTTAATAACTACTGCATGCACTTTTTTTCTGACTTCAAAACTCCCTTACATGTTTAGCATTATGAGTTTTTTCTCGCTGCCATGAATAAGAGTCACTTGCTTCTCATTCCCAAAATGCAGTGCCATCTACAGTTCTAAATGTGTGCATAAGACAATCTGTACACAAAACCAGAACCAACCACCTACCAAAATCGAAAGAGAGGTATTAAACTAGACAAAATGAGGCTGTTTGACCTGTCTTTCACAGCACCTGCAGTTGTAAGATGTGAAAATAAAGGCTGTGTTTTGAGAATAGGGTTCATACTATGATGCCACTGAATAAGTACAAAAAAATAATATTAAATAGCAATGTCAGATTGCCTGTTTGTTTGTTAAGAGGCTGAGTTCACAGACCAAGATTACAACTCATATTGAATCTAAGGTAACTTTAGGTAGTCGAAGATTAGTGCTAATTGGGATGTGTGAACCCAAACATGGATGTTGTAGAGACTATTTTTTTTTCACGACTAATGTCTGGGCTAACTTTGCTAAGCTGGTCAATGTTTTGTTGTAAAAAGCAATGTGTGGGGTGTATTATCCTGTTGAAACAAAAGGTATGGGCCATTGAGGTGATCTTGTCAGCATACCCCTGGGCTGTTGGCGTCCCCTCAGAAACACGTAACTGTGTCAAAGCATGCATCCCCAGACGCCTGTTACTTTACAGGGACATGAGGATCCCACACTGGTGGCATGGAGTGTGTACTTCCTGTAGTCTGTGCAAAACACATCCAAAAATATCCCTGCCTTACCTGGGGAATCTCTAACTGGCCTGTCTTGAATCACAAGTGTAGTATTGTACTAAAAACAGTTAGCTTGCTACAGACCAGTGAGCATCTTAAGCTAGGGCTCCATTTTGAACCTTCTTTACGATTATCATCTGACAGGGATAGAGTGGAGCCATGTCAGAATTGCATATTTCTCGGGAATCTTTACCATGCAAGTTATTGAATGTGTCATATGCAATTTGTATGTCAACAGTTTTGGATGCACTGTAAGTCACAGTGATCTACTTTTTACCGATGTCTGTAATTTTTTATTTACATTTGTTTGCATATTTAACATATGTGAGATGTTATACAGTAGGCATCATTTTGTTCCTATGGACAAATGCCATTTGTTGGTGTATACTCCTTTACCCCAACCCAGCATACTGAGCCCACCTAGATCCCTCACATATGCAGCACAGAAACTGCGTGAGCTTGAGTTACAAATTGAATGCTTTAGTGCAGCTTTAAAAAAAAAAAAAAAAAAACACACACACATTACCATGTCACTGATTAAAAAGCCAACATTATCATGTTATTATATCATGTGTTACTGTACATTACAGTACATCCCAAAACTATAATTATAATTTCTTACTTTTGTTTTATGCCATTTTCTTATTTTCAGTTACATTGCAAACATTTTCGCTGTCAGCACTAATTGATCCCTCATACAGCAGTCTCTTCAGAGTTGGTGTAAAACAGCTGTTTAACTCCCTTTGTGTAAACAACTAAAGGTAATTTAAAATGTACCAGTCTCAGTTTGAAAAATAATAATACAAAATAAAAAATAAAAATCCCAAAAGGATGTCCAGTTTCGCAAAGCCAATCTACATATCACAGTCTCTGTGTGAAAACAAAGTTTAAATCTTTAGCAAGTTTACAAAAACAAAATACCGAATATCATTTGAATGAACTAACTCTGCTTCCTGCATCCCTAAACATTGGCCACGCAACTCGCTTGTGTCTCTGTTTACATTTTGCAGCGCTCACGTTGTTCCTTCCAAATCGCCTTCTATTGGCTAATCCGCGTCTGTAACTCCTCCTATAGGAGGGCCGAAACAGTTCATACCGACTCCAGGAAAAGCTGCAATAAGATCAACATTACAACACAGAAAAGAAGAACTTTTTTTTTTTTTTTAAACAAAAAAGAATCTTCTGTATAGGCTATTTTTAAACAGTAACATAATTAAGTAACCAGGAAATGAGAAAGGCCATTTTTTGTAAAAAACTAAAAACAAAAAAACAAAAAAAAACTCATTTCCAAAGAGGAGACAGTTTTAGATTAAATCATCTCGTTTAATTTTTTTCTTTTTTTTTTTTTTTTTAAATTAGCATTATTAAGAAACGCGTCTATGCATCACGTTAACAGAAAATATGAAACGCCTGTTTACTATGTGCATTAATAAACTTTGAAAAGCAGTACACGCTGGTATTTGGAGCGGTATCTGGCGCACATGCGCACTAGATGCATGTCCGTGGAATATAAGGCTTGGCGCCGGCGCCAGCTGATATACACTTTATTCATCAGTCAGACCTTCTGGTAAGTAGGGTAGTTGATGGCTCAGGATCTATTATAGTATATACTGTACTTTCTGCTATATTATTTTGAAGATTGTAACGTGTAATTGAATTATTTGTTGTGCAGCAAATTTTTTTTTTTTTTAAATACTGGCGCATTCAGGCAGGGGTTAATGTTTGATGTATATATAATTTAATGAAATGCGTTTGATGTACACCAGATTAAATAATGAGTAGTATTGTTTCATTTGTTAATGTTACTTTTTAAAAATAATGTTACGATCTGTGCATTGCGTAAAACGAACCACTTTTTTTTTTTTGGAGGGACTTGGTTTCTAAACTGAAACTAAGTAGTAGGGTGCAGTAGTTTAACTTATAATGCACCGTAATACTAAGAAACAGTTTTTATTTAAACAGTACAATTCCTTTATTGTGTAAAAAAATTTTTTTACAGTTTTAATTTTATTGTTTTGGTACTTGTCTGGAGGGAAGGCTGGTACGTGACAACTGAGGTCGAATCCTTTTCTTACCCGCGGCTTAGACAAATTGGCGCGGAGCCGGCTTTAATAAAATGTAAAAATATAATGTGTTTAAATAAAAATATCACTTAATATTCTTTTGTTTTGTGTACATTAGTCTGTGGAAAACACATTGCTTTCGCTGTTATTGTAGGAAATGCACCAAAAGTGGCGCTTTACGAAAGTAGCAAGAGCCCTTAAGAGTCTAATCTTTTCTGCTCTGACAGAGTTTACCGCTGTGGCCTAAGTAATTAAAATTCATCTCCGCTTATGTATATTTATATATTCTTTTATGTTATTAGAAGCATACGTCTGTCAACCACGAGGATGTCAAGGCGCAGGTAAGTTCCGCATGAATAAACGAACATATTATTTTTATATATTTAATTACTTGTAGCACGAGCCACCACTTTTATTTTGAAATCCTGGTAAATGAATTGTATTTATTTTAACTTTGCAGTGGCCGTTTACAAGCACAACTTGAAAACACTTGTCCCCAGAAAGAACAAAATGCAAGAAAAAGAAAATCGGAGGTGAGTACCCTACAATGTAAAATACCAGACATTAAAAATGTATCATCATAAAGCCATGTATGAACTGAAACCAAGCATTGTTTGACTTTGTCCAGGAATGCAGCAGGAGAAAGCTAGAAACACACGTCTCCAAAAAACACAGCTATGAGATACAGGTAAGACAAAACCTTAAGAGTTTTTTTTTAAGTTATAGCATAACAAATACAGTAATATTGATTATTACAATACAATTTACCAACGTGAACACATCAGTACACCATTTCAAATTCAAATAAAGTAAACAGTAATTCATTAAGCGGCAGTAATAAAGTGAAGACGGTAAATGCAGTCTGTGGTTTGTACACTGGCCTGGATAGTAGGCATGAAGCTGATTCACTGTAATTGTGTCAGTAGGTTACTCTTTGCGCCTGAAGCAGCAGCTGGTTCCTGCTGGAGTTTGGTCCCTCCCTCCACATCCCTTCATACCCGCCTAAATAATCCTGATCAGATCAAGATTCTTTGTTCACTTTATTTATTTTATAAATAGTGTGAGGGAAACAAATAACTTTAACCAAACTTTTAAAAGCGTTATTGTTTTTACAGTTTATATTAAATTTAACGAAATTTAACGTAAATCTTAACCAAAACCGTTTCAATGAAACAGCTTGTAGAGATACTAATCCTGTACATTGTCAAATCACAAAAAATGGTTTAAGGATGGCATTTATTTTAGTAACTATGTTACAACAATGCTGTTTACAAACATGACGCGTTTGTTTTGAATCATGTATCATCGTATCTCAGTTTGCGCGATTGAATTTGTATTTAAAATAGCGTTCAAATTGTGGCTATACAGAAATGTATTCTGTGCATCAAATTTTAGCTAAAAAAGCTAATTGAGTTCATAGAACTAGAACTGCAATTAAACATGCATCTATCCGATAGACTTTTGCGGTATCATTTTGTAGTTAATTTGATTACATGATGTTAAATAACATCTAAATTATGTTCATATATATAATTTGTTATCAATCCTAAAATTAGGATTAAATCTCGCTGTAAATGCCACTGCCTGGTGGTGAATTACCCAATTTGCTCAAATAATTATACTTTTAAATAGGAGTAATGAATTTTGGCTAGCAAACTTTGCAATTGGTAATCGTTTGTAAATCATGACAAGTGCATAAGGATTGATATATATTGACCATATTTGGGATGTGAACGCATTTTAGTAAAACCTTAGAGGTAAGATGCACAAAACAGACGACTAACTTTCTGTAACAAACTGCTTTTATTTTTCCTTTTGCAAATTTAACAATGTGCAATTAACTGCAAAAAATACTTGAATGTATTGTCATAAAACATTTGGAAGGGTTGGTGAGGGTTTAAAAGTCCTTTTAAATGTTATTTGTACATTAAGAAGACTACAAAAAGTGTTATTGTTAAACTGTACTATATAACATTTTAGGTTGCATATATAATGAGCCCTGTTTTTTTTTGTTTTTTGTTTTTTAAAACCTGCAGAGTCGCTGGGCATCTGGAGGAGTAGTCAGCCCCTGTATGCTCATTGAAACACCTCATAAAGAGATGCAGGTCACAGACTTCTCAGGGTTCACAAAGTACAGATTCAAAAACCTTTTTATAAAACCTTCCCCACTGCCATGCTTCAGGTATGTTTGTTAATATATTCTGCGACTTGAACAGTTTATTTTTAGTACATTTTGTGTAGATTGATTACTCATAGAGCACTGTTTTAGAAATAGACTTTAATTTAACCGTTTAGTAGTTTAGTTATTATCTAGGTTGCATCACGTGCATTGTTTTTTGTATTGCAGCTGGGGGAGTTCAGATGATGTGTGGATAAAAATGCTCAACAAGGAATTGAAGTATGTCCATGACAAAAGCTTCCTGCACCAGCACTCGAAGCTGCAACCAAAAATGAGGACGATTCTTCTCGACTGGCTCCTAGAGGTGCGTTAAACATAACACATCACATATGAGTGATGTTTTGAACAATTTGATTGACATTTTCAGGTGATTGTGAAACCTAAAAGGTTAAGATGTTTAAGCTTTTAACTAAATCCTTTCCAATACGAACACCTTACCTTAATCAGTATTTGGTTAAAAGCTTCTGTACATTAGGGATGGTGTTCTGATGGCTCAACTGCCTTTTCATGAAGCATTTTTTTTTCTTTTTTCAGGTATGTGAGGTGTACACACTTCATCGGGAAACCTTCTACCTGGCTCAGGACTTCTTTGACAGATTTATGCTAACCCAAACGAATATCAACAAGAACAGGCTGCAGCTCATAGGAATTACCTCACTCTTCATTGCTTGCAAAATAGAGGTAAATATAAAGTTTATTCCTTACCTTTAGCCCAAAATACTTTTCATTCACAATACTGCACTGATCTGTGACCACTGTAATGCATTCATGAAAACGGTGTTTGTTAATATGTGTAAAACGTGGTGCTGATGATGCTTTCTTTTTAAATTTTTGTTCATGATTTCTTGGGTGCATTTTTTAAATATATTTCCTTAGGTGAAACACAGAATAGACAACTATGTGTTTAAAACATCTGCATTTTCAACGCATTTGGTTGGCAGTTTTTTCTGTCGATCGATACAAGTTTAATTGTGGTTCTAGTAGTACGAGCTCAAGTCCTGGTAAAGAACATATAATTGCTAATACTTTCTGTTCCTTGTGGCTTAAACTACAGCTGATGGCAAAGACGTGTAGATTCTTTAGGACAGACTGAAAATGTTAACAATTGTGGGTGCACAAAGCCTTTATTTTTCTCACTCTAAATCTCTTTAGGAAATCTACCCTCCAAAACTACACGCGTTAGCCTATGTCACAGATGGTGCCTGTACAGAGAAAGAAATCCTAGACATGGAGTTAATTGTATTAAAGGTATGATATTTGTTTTTGTTTTAGTTAAATTACATCTTCTTTTATAAGAAAGAAAACACAGTGATTAAGTACTTTTTTTTTTTTTGCTCCAGTTCAAAGATTGCAGTACTTCTGTCTTAAAGCATGTCATGTTGGAGACAGCTTTCGCGACAGTGGCTGACTATGTATGTCTGTGTGTATTTATTTATTTATTTATTTATCCCAATCAGGCATTGAACTGGAACCTCTGTCCGGAGACCGCCATCTCTTGGTTGAAACTCTACATTCAAATGGCCTCTTTAAAAGAAGACCCAAATATTTTACTACCTCAGTTTTCTCAGGACACTTTCTTACAGATAGCACAGGTAAATAGCCAACTTGGATTACTTGGTTATAAGAACTTGTATTTGTTCAAGTATATTTTTACGAGGGACCAAAACATCACAATAAATCACACATCTTGTATTTGTTCAGTTGCCTTTGGTTGAAGCCAGTTACGTTCTGGAGGCTTTGCCATTTATTGTGATAGATTTTAAAACACAACTATGCCTCACAGTGGGCAGAGATGAACAGTGCTAAGTGCACATGAGTCAGAAGTCAGTCATGTTAGCACAGCTCTCCAATAAGGGAGTAGGAGGCTTACGCTTATTAGCTAAAATTGACTTGCAGGACCATGTCACTACAGGCCTTTCTGATTAACTATAAGCAAATTGGACATGGACCTCCTGCATTTAAGTCCTAATAGGAGAATTGTCCCGATAAGGCGCATCGTACATTGACATTAACTGTGCTCATTCTTTCTTTTTAAAGTAGCCGCTATGAAACAAAGAAGTTATCACATTAAGTGGCAAAGTCTCTGAAACACTTCACACTATTGTGTATCCCATTGTGTCTATAGTATTTATAATATTGTTGGCATATGTAAATACTGCGTATTAACCTCTTATTTTCTTCAGCTTTTAGATGTATGCATCCTTGATATCAACTCATTAGATTACCAGTATGGAGTATTGGCAGCAGCTGCATTTTTTCACCATACCTCATTAGAAGTGGTTCAGAAAGTATCAGGTAAGAAATTACTAAGTAGTATTTAAAATGTTAATTATGACAACTGTTTAAGAATGTCAGTGTTCACAACCAAACAAACATTTATGTATTTCAGTGTTGTACAAAAATTCCAGCCTAGCTGTTTTAGATAGTCACTTATCCTTATTTTTCACCATAAAGGAGAGAAGGCCAAACACACAAAGTTTATTTTTTATTTATTTACTCCAAAGGGTTAAATTGGGACTCCATTTCAAACTGTGTGAACTGGATGGCTGCTTTTGCTACGACTGTAACAGAAAGCTCTCCTGCTAAGTTGAAAGATTTCCAGAAAATCTCTACAGAGGACAGGCACAACATCCAAACCCACACCAATTACCTGGACATACTGGTAAGTACTTTTGGAACATTAAAAGTCATATTTCTATCCCCTTGCAAATATAATATACATGTAATTACACAAAAGGGTCAAACAAAACTACCACACAACTGAGTTCCTCTTGATTGTCTAATTTTTGCATTTTAGTTTCAAAAGGATGTATTACCACCTTTTTGAGCAAAACCATTTTTTTCAAAGGCTTTGCCCTTTTGCCAGGATTAAGGTGTCCCAGTCTCCAGGAAATCTGACACAGGCACTAAAGATCTACTCTTTCTCATCAATGTAGTCATTTGAAAAATGGCATTCATAGTGACTGTACCCCTCCAATATAGCCCACCATCTGAGTACACCCAGGTCATGTTCTGTGGACAAGACTTGCTTGAACAGCTTGCTTGTAAATGCCTGGATCCTAATTATCCGTCTCTTCTTTTAGAATGAAGCTCACCAGAAGCAGGCAGAAAATCCTATTATGGGACGGGTATCGCCGGTATCGGTGGGAGGAATCTTGACACCACCAAAGAGCACAGAAAAACCTCTTTGAATCTTACATACTACCCATGCAGCAGACTTGTAGTCCAAAACACAAATCAAATTTCAGAAGAAATTAATTATATATATATATATAAAGCTGTTTTAGAAAATGATTCTGGGATTTTTACACTATTTCAGTAACACCTGTTATGTATTCATTTATACTTAGGTAAAGCATACCAAACAGATGGTCCATAAAGTACAGTACAAGTTAGTTTCCGTACCAACAAAGCTTATACAAGGGTATACACTATCCCCTACCCCCAACATATTTCAGCAGGTTTGTGGCCAGTAACAGTGTATTATGTCTTTAACAGTGTTGCTCTGTAAATCCTTGAATGAGATACCTTTAAAAGCTACCGACTATTTTCCTCTCAATTTTGAATTTTACACGAGCCAGGTCTAGGTAATGTTTTAGATACTATTCTTGTGAATTTATGTAATTCCTGGGAAACTTGAAGATATTTTATTTTTGTAATTGTGGGAAGTATGTCTGAGCTTAAAGACAAACTCCTATATTTATACAACTTGTAAATGCTGTG
Organism: Polyodon spathula; assembly: GCF_017654505.1. NCBI lineage: Eukaryota > Metazoa > Chordata > Actinopteri > Acipenseriformes > Polyodontidae > Polyodon > Polyodon spathula. The sequence goes on from NC_054537.1 coordinate 82,991,545, forward strand.
ATAAAATGTAATTCCAGCTTGGTTTTTGTTTTTGTAAATGTTTGTTAGGCTTTTTATATACAAATGTTTATTTGTAAAAATATACGTAACAGTGTAAGAATTTACCCCTAAATACCCTTAACTTAACCTCATTGCCAAAGGCAAGTATTTAATAATTAAATGTCAATATTTATTTATATTTCACGCTTTTTATATCTAACAGCCAACCCCTGCCCCCCTATAGAAGTGTTCAGCTGGAGTAAATTTAAACGTCAGCTTTCCTTCAAGTTACATTATTTAATAAAGGGCCTTCTTGTCCAGTAGTTCCTCACAATTTAAGGCTGAACTTGGACAACAACTGTAGTTGGAATCTAAACCTCAAGAGTTAACGATGCAGAGCATCAGTAACTAGCACACTAGTTATTTTCTTCACTTTGTCAGGCTGTGATATGTGGTTATATACTAGATTAGAACATGTGATAATAATGTACTTTGTAAAAATGTAAATAAGCACTGGCAGAACATTTGTTTTAATGTTTATTTTCTAACATAAAAAATAAAAAAAAATGTTAGGATTTTTTTTCTTCTTTTATCTATACAAATGTTTCTTTTATTCACATTTCTTCAAGTAGCCAAAATCGATCAAGAATTCTAGAAATACAACTTTGCCATTGCTTGGAGAAATTTCTTCTTCCTTTTCTGGGCAGCAAGCTGTAGCACATCCTCTGGGTTACTGGCATTTAGTTCTGTTTGCCCAATAGCTTTGATCTAAAAACATAACCAAGCAAATCAGCAGTAACATCTTAAAAGTATTTAATTTTGTCAGAAAGTTCAGTGGAAACATTTAAAAATGCATAAATTAATCATCTGTTAAGGCAAACAGGAATCAGTAATATTTTCAATATGTATTATATTTTTTTAAACCCTTATTTCTGGTATTGAAATACATTCACTTATTTGTGCAGACCAGAATATACTTTCAATAAATTATTAATTTGTTTTACTTTTACATTGAAATTGAATGGAGGCCACATTTACCAAAAATCAGCACTTAGGCAACAAACTTCACGTATGGCCTTCATCAAGTCTGACACTTAAAGTCTACATTGGAAACCTAATGCTGTATTTTAGGAGACTACTGCACATTTAACAAATACACAAATCACTTAACTTGCATGTTATAAATAAAAATGGTTTCATATAAAATAGGTTTGATGTTAACAAACCTTTTCTGTTGGTGTCACTGTCAGTATTAGACAGCTTCATAAATATACAATTGTTAAAATAGTTATTTAAAAAAACTGAATATAAAATAATACTTACTGCTATTTGTCTTTTTTCAGCCTCTCCTCTTTTATGATGTATATCTTATGTTTTCATCAAGGAAATATTTAATAAAAAGCATACTAATTTCTGAAAATCATAAGCAAGGAAGGGAAGACTAGGGCTTTTTAATTTCTTGGCCAGAAAAGGATTTCTAGAATCCAAACAAGGCTCGTGGGGAATAAGAAATATAACATGCTGCATCTACCAGGCACAGCTGAATATTTGCTCCAATTAACTTTATTTTATTAACACGTGAACTGCACTCACACAACATCCCAGTCACCAGGGATATGCATCTCTAGCTGGGGACAATAAAATCGACATCTATAAAGGCAATAACAATCCAATATATTGTAATGACCTGTAATGCCAACCATGGAGACTACAGCAGAAAAGGGTTAGGCAAAAGTGAAAATGTCTAGATATATTAGGTATCCAAGAATGAAAAGCAAAACTATTCATTAACTCATTTGGAAAGTTTATTATCCTGTGCACTACACTCCAAATGAAATCATTTCTTAAATATATTACAGTAGGAAGCAAACTGTGTTCTTATTTATTAGTATTCGGTTTATGAAAGAACAGCGATATCAATCTTGCCTCCTGGATCTTCATAAGAAAAGGATACGAGTCAGATACTCCAGAATGGTCACATCCCAGATGTAGTCATAAAATGAGTCCATGGCATCATGACTGAAATACAGTACAGCAGACTGAACCAGTTTGAACTGAACACGGGTTAGATTATTTGTCTTTTCTTTGTTTTTGAGTCTCAATTTATATTTTGTCAAAATTAAAAATTGTATGATAGACCTTTGGTAACTTAAATATGCTCTTAGTCAGCGCTCCAGGTAAGTTTTGGGTCACCGAATAATTCACCCTCCAATTTAAACACTGCGTAAACTATTCTGGGTGTGTAAAACGCAACATTACCTTTTAGTCAAAAGTATTTCCAATAAATACAGTACAGACTTTAAAGCTACCTTAAGGAGTATGCATTAACTAGAGCGTTACATGTGAACTTAATGTTAATTTGAACTACTGTACAAAACTTTGAAGTCCTGCTTTAATATAATAGTCCGAGAAGTTGCTACTTGGTATAGTTAGCTACTGCGTTCACCGAGTCTTCTCCCACTAGTACTAGGCTGTTTTTATAGCTGTTTTCTGTAAATCTTCCTTTCTCAGTCTCATGTGCTCTCCCTTTCCAAATCGACAAACACCCTCCCAAAAAAACTGTCCGAAAAATATTAAAAACTACCGATACTGCACAAATGCAAATAAAGAAACGATAATACTGTATTCCTTACTGCTAGCCTTTTCTACTGAAACCCGTACTTACTGGTCACATGTTTCTGGCAATTCCCAGGAAGGCAACAATCCATTCTCTAGCTACCGCAAGAAGCTTGTGCAGCAAAATTGATATGTGTATTCTTTATGCACTCAATTTAAATATCACGTGTAACATTTATTTCAACTTGTAAAGCCCCCAGTACGCAGCTTATCTGGAGCGCTGCTCTTATCTATGGTGCTTACACAGCCACTGATTTCAGTAATAATTACACTCACCTGTGTGGAAATCGACAACCTTAAGATAAAATGGACTATAAATCAGTTTGGACTTCTGGGGTCCACATTAGCCAAGGTCCTCATTAGCGTGATCATACAGATATTAAATAAAACATATATATATATATATATATATTATGTATATATAATAAACATATATATATTATATATATATATGTATAATTCATATGTATAAAAAGATGATTCCAAAAACAGTCCTACCTGCTTTGCTCTTGTAAGGCCTTAAATGCAGTCATATAGTCAACTTCCCTGAGAAATTGACAAAGTATTGCCACCTATACAGAACAGAAAGAGGAAAGGCACTTTATGCAAAGTAGCACAAGCAAGTAATTGAAATTTTCAGTAATGAAAACCCCACCAGATTATTATTAGTAAGTAAAATCACATGAAAGATATCACTGACTAAAATAGTTTATAACATATTCTGCCAGTACACTCTAAGAAGAGAGGTATATACATGTTAGTTATGTAGTACTTTTAAAGGCTTGCAGAAATGTGGTACCTACTTGCGTGTGGCAATTCAACAGAGAACAGCACTTAATCATTCTCTTCAGAACCTGCAAAGAAATTAGAAACTTTGACCCGGGTAGTTAAATAAACATGCTTGATGACAATATTCCATCGCCTAAAATTCAAAGGGGAACATGGCCTTAGCTAAATGACGACAAAGCAGTATGCAGGGATGGAAGCAACACTCCTATTCCACACTGTAGCCATCCCAGGTTTTACTTTGATCTTGATTTGCTACATTATACAGGCAACAAGCTCAGGTGTTCTATTTACCTCACATTAGAACCAGGATCAGACTGCTATGAAATGGGAGTCTTATTTTCATCCATGGTATGCAGTGGCTAAGCATGCAAATGGATAATATATTGGGAGCCCACAAGTTGATATTCAAGCTGAACCACTTACATTGGTCTTCTAAACAAATGATAGGAACCACCCCCCAAAACTAGACACCCACAGCTAGAACGCACTGGACATGCATTCTTCAAAAGGAAGCTGTCCCATTTTCTTGATCTCAATTCAAGTGTGTTTTTGTTGGTATAATAGAGAGGCTCTCAAACTGTTCAAGGGAAGGCGCAATGGCTTTCCCTGCCACGCCCTGTTTTATTAAAGATTAAGCTTCCTGACGCTGTAACATACACACTACCAGTTTATAATAAAAGCTATTGCGCTAGTTTGTCTAGTATCTACTTCATTTCAAGTTTCCCCATCATGACTATTGTGTTTCTGAGATATAATGTCTAGATTGAGGTTTGACCAAATTATTTTCACTTGTGTGCACATAACATTTATTGTTTATCCTGTACTGCATTTTAAACTGACACATACAGCAAGAGAAAACTACCTGATCTGTGTAGACGTCTGGAGGTACAGTCTTATTGAAAAAGTCTGAACAGACAGCACCAGCTTGAAGGTAGAAGTGCAGAGCAGCAGAGTACTGATTGGTTACTGAAAAAAAAAAAAAAGCAGACATACAATGGTTGCCATTTTTCATGAGCACGAATTAGAATGCATGCATTATAATCACAGCCTTTAAACCACCTTTCAGTCATGCAACTCTTAGTGAGGTAAAACAAAGTCAAAGCATGCGTTTACAAAGTCTTACCAAAATAAATATCAGCCTGTGTGATGAGCCAGGAGTGGTTATTTGGGTTCAGAGTCAGGGCATAGTTGACCAGCTCCTTCATTGTGATTGCAACAGCTTCCACATCTACAGACTGCAAGCTGTGAAAAGCAAGCAAGCAGGGCTTGGTCAAGGATAGGAGGACCGGGCATATTTCTACACAGGAGTAAAGAGGTGGCATTCTTTCACTGCAGAACAAGGACGCAGAATCAATATCCTCATTAGGAAGCTACACTCATTGTTGCGAGTTAGAGGCTAAAATAAATATTTAAATTCAAGGAGATTATCATTAGGATAATACAAAATCAGCAAAAGCCTAGAAACATGCTGCACAGTCCACTTCCATTAGGTTTAAAAAAAAAAAAAAACACATGCTGATACAGTTCTGTAAACAATATTAGGGCTCAAGAAGTGATAAATAAAATCATTTCTTAAGTTTTTAAAACTAAAACTGCACATGATTTAATAATGTTTGATGCATCTGCAACTCAAGAGTTTACCCTGGGTAGAGAAACTTGAAATTAAAGCAGTGACCAGAAACAAATGTAGTACTTTGGTACAAACCATTTGCTTTTGAGAATTTGTTGGGAGGCTAATTCCCCCTGAAAATGAAAAATCTTAGCTTACAAGAAACACCGAACAGTAAGCAGAACTCAACCTAACTACACTGGTGTCTGAAAGATACGTAGGTGTTCACACTGAGTACAGGCAATAAATAATATCCTAACAAGGCTTACTTAGGCAAGGTTGTTGGCCAAATTGACAAGTGTTCGGCAGTAACTTCATTCACAATGTCATCCTGAAGAGAGAGAATTTTTTTTTTAATTTATTTATCCTTATTTAAATAAAAACACTGAGATTACAAGCATTGTTTTCAAGTGTGACTGGGTTACCAATGTAGTTTTATAGTCAATGTATGTAAGCAGCATACATATCCCTGGGGTAATATTAAAATAGGTAAGATATCACAGGTGTTAATGACATACATCCACAGAATGTAGATCACATGTTATCAGATTCATAGAGAACAGACGTACAGGCATATTTCTCTCCAGAGTGGAATAATAAATATTGATGGTATAATACAAACCCGAACAATGCTATGCAGCCTCACAAACAAGGAGATTAGGGTCGTCAGAACTAGTGGTTCCTACAAAAAAAAAAAAAAAAAAAAAAAAAAAAGCAAATCATTTAATACTTGAAAAATAACCTTTAGTTCTGTTGATACAGTAAGGAATAGTTATGGTTTTGCCCCCTCTGTATCAGAATCCACCAGGCATTATATGAGCCTGTAGTACCCTAGTATAAAGACTCCTTTCAAGTACCCCCTGGTTCCAAAGAAATCACATGACAGTGACCTTTCAACTCTGCCTGCCCTCTGGTAATAGTGTTAAGAAGGATGGGTCCAGCACTTGAAAGGTTGGCACATCAAAAGGAGATCGCCACTAGGATACTAGGCACAGATAACGCCAAGCGGAATCTGAGAATCACTGTAACGATCATAAGGGAAAGGCGAATAAATAAACAAGATTACATTTGATGCAACATAACCTTCAATTCACCTGAACCATTGCTAAGACACATCTTTAATATTTCTGTATATTCAAAGCAGTCAAAAGCAGACAAGCAGTTCCAACCTCCAATCAAGTGGCTGTACCATGATCATAACCTACAGCCTTGCATGTATGTACAGTAGACTTTTTTTAATAAGCACTGTAGACAGAGAATTAAACACTCATGTTATTGCTCCACTGCACATAATGGTTAATATTAGAAGTTGATTTATTACCAACTAACAGGCTTTTAAAATTATACTGAACACTTTGACCACTTACCCTTAGCTTCCTGATGAAAATAATAAATTTGTTCCTAAAAAAACAAAAAACATGTTTTTTGCTCAATGATAAACATAATATAACAACAAATAACATTAATTGGTTATGACCAAGACACCAGTTTGCTTACCCCAGAAGAAATAACCCTCATCTGTACCTCTCTCTATAAGCTTCTATCCGACTGGTGCTATGAAGGACTGTGATGACTGCACTGATGTACCTACCATATTGTGCCAGTACACAACTTACCGGGGCATGATCCCCAGTGTGGACTCTCTCTGCTTTATAAGACTGACTCGCCCATCATTGGCTCGTTTATGCTGGTTTGATAGACTGCAGATTTGAACAACCACTTCCCAAAGATCCTTAGCTGTCCTCCGACTCTCCTTGGGGCCTGGGAGCTCCTTACAGGTGGCAGCCAGAAGCTGACCCAGCTGTGAATGAAAAAAAAAAAAAGAACTGATACAGCAGCAAAACAAATTAAAACATACAGTAATGTAAACTGGATACATCTTCATCTTGAACAGGATTAAGACATTTATCTGGATAACTACACTAAGAATTCCTGAGCTCCTTCCCCACTGGCAACTGTTTATTTTGATTTGGGAAATACTTTTGCGTCCTTCTCAAACTGATTTGTTAGCTCTTTTCTTTTGGAGAGAAGCAAATAGACAGCAATTGTCAAAATGCAATCTGATGAGGTGCAAGTAGGAAATATAAAAAAAAACTGCTACCATTGTGCATATAATCCACCTTTCGTTTAACGTTTTGTTTTCTTGTTTCTATTCTGTATTCTTAAATGTAATTTTCTTGGCTTGATTTGAGCCTACACTAATTTGACCTAATCTGTTCCCGAAGCCAATCAATAATAATAATAATAATAATTTTTAAAAACGTACAGTTTGAAACAGACATTCATCCTCAAAGTTACTGGAATAATACAAATACATTTTATGTGGTTAATAAATCTTATCTTAAAATTATACAAATGATTATATACTGTATAGTAAAACAACATTAGACATTAAGTTTTGACAGCGGAAATCCATTATAGGTCACATTTATAAAAAACAAAACTAAACTGATATATCACAATCAAAATGTTTAAACTGACCATGTACTGAATCTTGCTTCTAAATATTTATGTCTTGAAATCATATAGCTGTGTGAAAGGGTGCCTTTGCAGGGGTGATGTCAGAACCAGGAACAGAAACCAAAAAACGCTTTTGCTGGCGGGTGAAAACTGAGCCGTGCACTCAGTTTATTTATTAAATACAAACAAAAACAGTTTAAACAAAACACACAAACCAAACAAACATGGATGAACCCAACAAACAAGTACCGCGCTGGCACTTCCAGCACATCATAGCAATTGTTATTATTTTATTTTAAATTAACTCTCCTCTCTCTCTCACCCGTTCTCCACTTCCCAATCACACAACCCTGAGCGAGTGCTTCGTGCATCTATATATACAATTGTGCTGGGATTCAATTACCCATTAATTATTCACTTGAATCCCAGCAGGTGAATTAATCTTTGTACTCCCGTGCTCACATATACCCACTTGAATACGCACGTGGCGTGAATTGTGCCATCCTCATGTCTAAATACAAATTACACTTTGTAACATTCGTGCTCATAACCCATATTTATATCCTGTGTATTTTATACCTAACACAAACATTAACACACTACATAAAACACAAATAAACAAAAAGGGGCGGGACACTCTGCCACAAGCTGACAGCAAAAGATGTATTTTTTTCCACCTGAAGCCCTTACCTTCACATATGGGTTTTTGTGTACAAGGGATGTTGGAACCTGCAGAGTTAGATATTCATTCTCTCTCCAGTTCAACATGAATGCAACTCCCTCCTCTCCTACAACCTGGCGAAGTGGAATATCTGTGAAACAGAAATTGTGCGTGTGAGACTAGGGTGTGTGAACTATGCATCAGCTTCCAACAACGTCTCACCCGAAAGACGGAGAACAAGGAGGTTAAGTCACTTGCTCGGGGTCACACAATGACTCAGTGGCTGAGCTGGGATTTGAACCGGATACCTACTGGTTGCAAGCCTGTTTCTTTAACCACTGGACCACACAGCCTCCATATGTCACCTACATGCATACAATCGTGGTCTTCCCCAGTGTTTTCTTACCGTGAATCCTCATCTCCAGATATCCCCTGACCCTGCTCACAAGGTCTGGAGGAGGGCGCTCCCTGCTGCTCCCAGCACCAGCTTCATGCACGCTGATGTCCAGGAGTAACATTTCATTCAGCATTACCTGCCGCAGTCTCGGAGAAAACTCTGTAACCAGCTCAAGACAGGCAGAAAACAGCTGCCGGGCATGCACAAAGTCCTACAGGGGACAAAACACACACTATTCAAAAGATGCATTTCGTTTGTATGCACATCACAACATTTTATAAATTTGAATAATCAAAACAAATCAGACATTGTTCTTCCTTGCTATATCAGTTTGCAGGCAGCTACTGATTAAGTCTTCTCTCCAGAATGTTAGTTGGGGTAATTTTCTGCTTATAATTTATAATTTAACATTGTCCCCCTATACAATGTTAAAATAAAAAGCAGAACAATGCAAGCAAAAATAAATAGTGGTAAATAAATCAATCATCACACACTTTCCAGCCTGGATCAGATGAGTAAAATTGTTATCTGGGGCCCATAGGCTTACTTTTAGCAAATAGCTGACCTATTTACTTACTTGATAGTTTTGTATTAGGATTTCTAAGCAAATTAAAATGTATTATATATTTACTCATGCAGAATCATATTTTCTTTGCTCTTTATCCTACTTAAAAATCTGTGCCTGTGGCTCTAAAACTGTAGCGGTTCAATTTAAATTTTCTATAAATTCAAAATGGCTTTACTAGATATACATTTTTTATGTTTTCTTTCATACACCGGTTTCCAAAACTTTTGTTACAGGACGAAACCTGGCATCTAAACAGTATAGCCATATACAGGATCAGATTCTAAGTTCTACCAAATCTTGCCTCTAGCTTGGCAGGAGATAGTCTGGCAACACACTGATATAAAAAATGGCTATTAACAGCAAAGCATTTGGATATGTTGACATTTTTTTCTAAAAATAAGCCCTGAATTGCAGTAATGTGCTTGCTTCCACATGGATTAAAACAGCTGTAACTTTCCATTACGTAATGAAGACCTGGACATTCACAAATATGCAGAGTCCAGACACCAAAAAACATGGCAATACCGGGGCGAACACTCATACTATATGCTGTATTAGAACAAATGGCAAGGTTTCATCAGAGACTTCTGATCTAACATCAAATGTGCATATTTACTGAAAGCAGTTGTATTGTAATGTACTGTAAAATCATCTGGTGAAATGTAAAGTTTAAGGCAATCTGCCCGATAGCTGTATCTAGTGTCATTGGGTGGTAAAAATACCATTAAAAAAACAGTATTACCAGGTTAGACAACAATTTTGTAATCTTTGATGCTCATAAAACACAAACGTATACATGCCTGACGGATACAGCAGGTCAACTACTCAAAGAGGACTACAACGGAATTAAAGATCCTGTAAAGAAATGTAACAACAAACCAACAGCTGACCTTGATTGCCATGCAGTGTAAACCCTTAGCCATGAGAATGTAAACCAAATCCATGGTAAGGTGATCCTTAATGCCCAAAATCACACTGCTGTAATCCGACGGAACTTCCCACTGGTAGAAAGGACAATAATACAAACATGAACATGTAAAAAATGTGAAGCTCAATGTTTATAGCAGAACCCTATATACACTTGACATTATACTGTGTGTATGTGTATGTAAGTATCACGTTCATTGATGGGATTCTTGGGATCTGGTTGGAGCCATTGCTGAAATTTAATCTGCATATTGTAAATCTCTCAAAGAAAATAGCTTTAAAAAAAAAAAAAAAAAGAAAAAGGGGGTTTCTTTTTCGACAGTGAAAAAACTTTACACTTCAAAGTAGAAATAGTGTTATAAAGAGCTGGATTTTTCCTTTGTTTGACTATGGTGATGCTTTATTTTTACATGCCTCTGCTAAGCAATTAAAATGGATCAGCTAAATGAAGAATAATGACTGATTTTAAGTAGGTTCCTAGAATTATCGAAGTGTAAATGTTTCTGATCCCAGCTTGCGATTGTCTTTTAGAGTGCTGTTGTTTTTAGGGATGTGAAATTACTGCTGTCTGTTTCTGGTCATCTTGCCAGGACATCTGTAAAGGAGGCCTAGGTCTCAATCCTTTTTTTTTTCCTGGTTAAAGAATGAATGAATGAATAAATAAATATACAAAATAAAGGCGTAATTGGTTTTGTTTTGTTTTGTTCATAAGGAGCCCACAAATGTTACTTATGTTTGAATGAAAGACTAAATTAAATCCAGTCTCAGTTCTTGTGCATTATAGTTTGCTGTTAAACTCTTTCATGGATTGACGTTGTTCTGTAAAAAAAAAATCACATTTACTAAAATAAAAATAATAAAAAATTCCTATTGAGCTTATTTATTTTTTTAGATTCAATGCAGAGCAGCAGATTAAAAAAAAACGTTTATGTATATATATATATAAACTCAACACCTTGGCTTAATTCAAAGATTATCCCTTATTTTCTCCATATAAAATATATGCATTCTGCCTCTTCATTCTTTAATTCAACATCACGCTTTACCCGTAACTCGACACTTGTTACCAGTACCAAAGGGATAATAACTATTAAAAAGACTAGTGGACAACTCAACACTGTCGTTTCACATGACTGACCTCTGACTGCAAACGGATCGTTCATTCATTCATATCTACCAAGTGCAGCTGGGTACAGCGTCAGTTCATAATGAGCGAGAAGTGAAAAATGTGTTCTTGTTCAGTTGGCTTTAAAGCTCAGGTTATTTGGGATAACAAACTTGTCAGCAGAACTTTCGAAGCGCATATTTTTGCATTCAAAACAATTGACAATGTTTGATTTCTGTGTGAAACTAAGTTGTTTATTATGATTATTTTGTTCACAAAGTTAATTATGTATAATGTACATTTGCTAACTTTTGCTATTTAAGCCATCAAATTGGACAGTACAAGCCAATACCGAAAAGTATAATCAACAGTTTGTTCACAGTTCGATCTCCAGGCTATGGGGCGCATCCTGCACTCCATGCAGAGCGCCTTTACTAGATGCGCCACTCGGGAGCCCCTGGGAATAGGTATTTTTTAATAAATTAACAGTTAGTACGTGGATTTTTTACCTTACTGGAAACTCTCCAGAACTGCCGCTCCGTCATGCCGTGCAACTCAATCAAAATCTGCCGAATCCTCCAAGGATCTACTGACAGGATCAACTGATGCTCCAACTGACCTATGTTAACACTTGCTGATGCTACAAAAACAAAGGGATGTTAGTTTAATACAAGTTTATTCATCAGCTACTGTCTTATCTTAAATTTTGATATTATAAACATCTTTGATCATCTCAGCCAATCAGGTGCTGAACAGAAGTCAATATGATACGGTTCTGGTTACACTGATAAAGAGCTCTCTTGGTTTATGTGTCTCTTAATGGAATCACAGCCTTATTAACTATTGTACAGTATTATGTCCTTTATCTTATGTCTCCAGTAAAACAAGTTCTGGTAGACTCAAGTCAGTTGCCAGTGTATGCGAGCACACATTATTAAACCTTCAGAATTTTGAAGAACTCATTGATTTGTATCATTAGTAATCAAAAAACATCATTATGGATTACATCATAACTTGTTTTCGTTCAATGTGCAGATCACCTGGTAACATGCCTAGTCCATTGTTGAACACACATAGTGTTCTAGAAGGAAAAAGACTGGAATTTTCTGAATTATTCCATTTGATCTCAGTTCTCATTTGGATTTGATTAAAGAAGGTTTGTTTGCCAGAGTTTCCTGGAGGAAGCCTGTATTTTTTTATTCCTGCCTCTTCAGCCTGTTGGACAATTCCCTCAACAATGTGGTCATGTACTCGTATGAAGTTAAAGGCTTATTTTTTGTGTGCCACTTCCCACATTTCAGGTGAAGTCACTCAAATTAGCTGCTTAAATTAGTGCCTGTGCTGCTGCCTGTTACTTTATATATTACCCGAAGAGGGCATCTTGTCTGATTGAGCAGGAGAACAGCATCCTGATGAAGACATCTAACAAGATAGACCACTGGAATTATAGTTTGTCGAAGCCAGAAGACTCTGACAGAAAGAAAAGTTTCCCAACGTGTAGTGCATACAAGAGACTATGGGAGCTGTGCTTCAGCACCTCCTGCCTTGGACTGCCTTGATTCCTACTCATGCCGTCTGAACACTATTCAGCCATTGAGTTATGCAAGAACCTCCTCTGTCCCCTCCTTTCTAATCTTCTCTGAAGCTGTAGAGCAGCCACCTGTATACAACAAAGCATGGACCTCCATCCGGGCTGGTACTGCTAGAGGAAAATCCACATCAGCTCCTTCTATCCTGTCACCCTTTAAAGATGTCGGGATCTGAGAATGTAATTTGACCCTGAAAGCGCGCAAGGAGGATGACAACTTTTTAGTGATCAGCAATGAATTGCATAGCCTTGACTACCAGAACATGCTCCCGATGAAGTCCTTCTCGGCTCCGGATGTGTCCCAGTTTCAGTCTCTATCCAATGTTAGTGTTGAGAACATCAACATCACATAGCTGGAAGAAGAAATCCTGAAGTCTGCTGTGGTAGGCACTTCAGAGGCTTTCCTTGGCTCAAGTGGAGACATGTTCTTGCACCACCGGATCCCACAGAGTTCAGATCCAGTGGCACAGGTGGAGCACCTGTTTCTGGCTGGAAAAAAGAACTTGAAAAAGGCCTTGCAGTGTCTGGAACAAGCCATGGCATTGGAGAATAATCCACTTGAGGATCCAGATCATTTCCTTGACTCTCTGGCAGAGGGGCTGTTCTGCAGTTACAATATAACCAATTGATGGAGCAGCAGGAGGGCTGGATGTCAAATCTTTGCTGGAAAGGGCCATACTTGTCCTCAAGCAGCTCAAAGAGCTGGAGAGAGATTTGATCATGAGCCCCCTACCCTGTAACCCTTAATGAAAAAGACTGGCTAATCCAATCTGCATTATCACTACTTACCAGGAAAAAAACAAACAAAAACACTGTACCTCTACATTTTATAATAAATATGAATCCCATATTAAATGTTTATCATATTTTTCTGTAATTAAACAATACATCCTTTACAATATAAAAAATATAATTGCTTTTTTTTTTTTTTTTTTTTTTTTTTTTTTTTTATAAACTGAAAAAGTTAAAAAGGAACAAAGTATGAAGTGACCAACACATACTTACTATCTTTGAAGACCTGGTTGACAATAAGTAGGGAGAGGGATTTGTCAACAATATACAATTCATTGTAACACCTAATTTCAGAAATGCAGCTTTAAGATAGGGCAAAGCGGTATTATGCAAAACACTTCTGATAGAACATTAAATTGCGATATATGCCATTATTAAAGATGCCTCAAGCTGTAACCACTGGACTGCACTGCCTGCGCTTCCTGCCCTGCCAAGTTACTAACCTGGAATATCATAAAATGAAGTCAGTGGTTTGGTGCAGAGGTTGATGCAGGAGGACCTTTTCCTTATCTGGTCGATGAGTGTCTTCCTTTCATCATCTTTCAGCAGAACCATTAGGAGCTCATGGGAAGAAATCATGAAGACAAACTGCAGGTCCTCCAGACTCTGACACAGGTTCCTGAGTCAAACACATGCAGTGTTAAATAATAAACCAATGCTGACCAGTACATAATGAGAGAGTCTGGGCTTTGTGAAACATACATGAGAGACATAGTACTGTGTGAAAAAACACACACAAAAAAAACATCGGGAATAGCATTACCATTTTCTGTCTTGCACAAAATATATCATTTATTACAAAATCGCAGGGTAAACTACCTTACCAATTCTAAATTCTGAAAACAAATACATTTTCATCAAAAGTATTTTATGATACATGGGTTTACAACGGGAATAAATTCAGCCATTGTAATGTTTTTCTTTATAAAATAAATGACCAACTACGTTACAAATCTGTCATGGATCTCACTTACTTTAAAAAGGCTGCCATGTTTCTTTTAGAAAAGTCTGAAAGATGCTCAATTTTTAATGACCTTGTGCACACCTATATAAAAAAGCAAAAATAAAATAAAAATAAATTCAGAACACCACATTTCAATACAAAGCTCCACACCGAAGGCTAGCGATACACACAGTACATTACATGGACTACTCAACTTGTGTAAGAGATCAAATCTCACTATTTTCCATGCTTTAACCTTGAAGACACTTGATTGAACTGACCCAAGAAGTGAAACAGCAACCAAACTGAGTACTACTTTTTTTTTTTTTTTTTTTTTTTTAACTAGTGTAGTACAAGATAAAGAAAATACATGTTTGTTGTAGAAAATACATGTTTGTTGTTTGTTGTACATGTTTCTCACAAAACTGCTCAACTGAGACCTACAGTACTGTATGGAGAGAACAGAAGCCCATGAGAGTTCAGATTAATGAAATTACAAACTAAAATGTTATAGAAATACAGATTTAACAAACCAAGCTCTTACCCTAACAAACGCTACAGCAAGCTCCTTATTCTGCAGACTTTTTTGTTTTATAGAATTCATTTTCACTCTAGAAATCCATTTAACTTACCACCACTCTGTATTACGCTAAAAGCAGTAAGAAAATGGTCTTGGTTATTAACCCTTTAATGGACAATCAAGGGACCGCACAAGCAAAAATGACTCCAGATAAGAAACCGCATTTACCCTTCAAGAAGCACTCCAATATCTCTGAACATGCGAGTGATCCCCACCGACACTCACAGAATCTTAGCTACCGGTAATGCTTAGCAGAAATGAAGGAATATGTCCCATATATACATGGCCGAGAGGTTACGGTGTGTCAGCCATCCTAAAGTCAAGGTGCCGTTCTGCCTAGGGATGTCATATTTGTGATAGAGGTATGTATTGCGATACAAGACCAAAAACACAACAACTCACTGTGGTTCACCAAGTGGTTCTTGAACGAAGAATAAGTGTGTTTTATAGTTGGTATTAATGTATATTCTCTGTATCTCATTTATTTTTTAACAAAAATAATCCATCATAAAATTAGCACTTGTTCTTATTATACAAGTAGCCGAATTGATTAACCTATACCTCACCGGGAAGAGCCATAGGTAGCTTTAAACATTTTACAGCACTGGGACACACCCCTGGATTTCTATCAAACTCCTATTTTGAGGGATAAGCCCTGGATGGATATCCTTCAAATCTGGTGGCTAATGAGGTCCAGGCTGCAACATCTTATGGGCAGCCTTTTAAACCTCTACAATTTGAATTGATACTTGCTGTATGTTTATACTTAAGCTAGTGTCCAGAAGGTGTCATTGTGTTTAGAGCAAAACACACAGCCCTTACCTCCAGAAGAAAGTCAATCTTCTCTTTTGTTGGTTTCAGAAGCAGCTGCCTGAATTGGACACTGACGACTTGACCTTCCAGGACATCACGCACTGCATTGCAGGCACAAATCTTATAACATACTTCATTCAGGGCTTTGTTCCTAGGCAAACATGATAACAATCCAGAGTTTAGTGTAATTGCACATAGGAAAATATAATGCGCTTAGCCTTCTTAATTGCTTATTAAACACAACGTTAAAAATAAATAAATAATTAATTATATTTTATATTATATAAATATATATATATTATGATATATATATATATATATTGAAATATAATTGAAATAATAATAAAAAAGTGATTTTTTTCAATTCATGTCCCACCTTCCTGACTTCCATCTATCATTGATTCGTTCTGAATACTTTAAACCTGCCCCAACTACTGAGTGACAGCACATTCCTACATTTCTATTGGAGATTCAGTTTGCGAGATTTAAAATAAGATTACAATCAGGATGGAGGCTTGTTAGCGAGAATTAACGCTGTATTACAGTTAAGATACGAAGGACTTAAAACAGAATTGTGGCGAAATGTACAAAAATGCCTACACACAAAAACCCCAGAAGATCGTGCCCGTGGCCACAGGGATTTCATTGCGGAAGACAGCAAAGGAAAGAAGGTACAACTTAAGTGTGCAAGTACTGTTGAGTTACGATTATACATATTTAGACAGAAAAAAAACTCAAGTATTTTGGAAAGTAACCAAAAACACTAATTTCATACAGTATATCAAAAACGAAAGCCCCGAAAAAAAAAAAAAGATTTACATAGAACTCGAAAAAAGCTAAAAATAAGCACTGAAAAAACAATTAAATAAACCCGAAAAACAGAAGCCCTAATTATATTATGCAAAAATGTTGACTATAAATCGTTTTTTTTTTTTTTTACAGTTTGATTTGAGTTATATAAAACAGCTGCTTCTTCCAGTAGTGCAAGGCCTTATCAAGATGATTAAATCCTTTGGCCATTCCCTTATTGCTGTTCATGCAAGTTAAAACAATAGGCATCTACACTTGAAAGTTCAAAATATACAGTACCAGTCAAAGGTTTGAGTACACCTGCTCGAAACCAGGGTTTTCACGATTATCTGTTTTAAACTGTATAAACTTGTCTCATTATATGATACATGTACTTATATAAGCTGATAATCGTAAGTGAATTGCATTCAAAAATGTAATTTTTAAATGAAAATGTAAATCTTGTCAATTTCAATGAAATGGTCACCCAATGCAAGGGGATTTCAGTCTGAAGCCCAAGTCAGTTAAAAGTCTGAAATGTGTATAACACAGTGTTACAACACTGGCCCAAGTATAAAAGTGTCTTTGTTAGATGTTCTCTGAGTTAACTAGCATGTTACCTAATTAACCTTTTGTTACCAATTATTGTTTTATACCAATTGTTACCATTGTTAAAACGCCAGGATACAACCTGGTCCGTTTTTAAACAGCGCATGTAAAATAAACAGCACGTGTGAAAATAAATTGGACCTGACGTGCCTGACAGGCGCTGAATAAATGGACTGCTAAGGGTTAACAGGGTCCATGATTACTATAAATATAGGTAGCATAGGCACAAGTTTGTCATTCCTGATGTAAGAGAGCAGAAAACGGCAAAATGCGCTGTTAAGCAAAGAAAAAAGACAGTCTGTAAGAAATGAAGGTCAATCTTTAAGACAAATCGCAAGAACTCTGCAAGTGTCTGTAACTGCTGTGGCCAAGACCATCAAACGATTTGAAGAAACTGGCACTCATGAGGACCGAACAAGGTCAGGCAGGCCAAGGGTGACCTCAGAATCAGAGAACAAGTTCATTCGAGTCTGCAAAACCGGCGAACTGGACGTTTGAGGAGTGGAAGTGGGTCTTATGGACCGATGAGTCAACATTTGAAATATCTGGATCCAACCGCCGAGTATTTGTAAGATGCAGAGAGGGTGAGCGGATGAGTTCTGCATGTGTGGTTCCCACTGTCAAGCATGGAGGAGGCAGTGTTATGGTCTGGGGTTGCTTTGCTGGTGACAGAGTTGGTGATCTTTACCAAGTCCATGGCAAGCTTAACCAGCATGGTTATCATAGCATACTTCAGAGGCATGCCATTCCATCAGGATTACGGCTAGTTGGGCAGTCCTTCATTCTTCAGCAAGATAATAACCCGAAACACACGGAGAAGGAAAGTGAAGGACAACTCAATCTAATGACCTGGCCTGCCCAGTCTCATAGAACTTGTAAGGGATGAGAAGGACAGAAAAGTCAAAGCAAAGCAGTGCCCTACATCTCTGGGAATTGCTGCAAAAGAGTTGGGAAGACATGCCGGGTGATTTCCTGCTGAAACTTGTTAACCGAATGCCTCATGTTTGTGAGGCTGTTATTAAGGCAAAGGGTGGCTATTTTGAGGAATCCAAGATTTAGGAGACAATTTTCAATTTTCTTGAACATTGCTTTGATACGCCTTATGTTTTGTTTTGTATATTGTAACATGTGTTTTCATTTTCAAGTATTTACAGAAACGTATACCACGTAAAACATTGTCAATTATGAAAAAAAACTACTTTCCAGCAAGTGTACTCAGACTTTTGACTGGTGCTGTATTTTGCTCAGCTAAATCATTAATCTATTGGGTATTATATACTCCATTGCCTTTGACCAACATTTTGTAAAAAGATTAGATCTGTCAATGCTACCATGTCCTACTTTTTCTAATATGCTGCTTGCTGAAAGTAGTACCTTCTCTTTGTACTTGGGTAAATCCAGGTTGATGCATGTCCCAATATTAATCGAGATGGCTATCATATTAGACACAGGAATACTAAACACTTCACTCTCGGATTGAACACTCACCCTTGCTCAGCTTTCTGGAAGAACTCTCTCAAAACTGACTGCCTGAAGTGATTTGGTAGACTGAGGGCCAGGTTGTCTTCAAGAAAAATCTCAATGAGCCCCTAATGGTGTGGTGAAAAACAAATGTATCAAAAAGATATCACAAACAGCTAATGAATGTTTGTGGCTCTACACTATAACAAAGCTAAGTATGAACAACAAGAAAATAAAAATCCCATTACCAGCAAAGATGTTTTTGCACATGCCCTTAATGACTAATAAAGCACAATTCATTATTTATAAAAGCTGTTATTGGTTTAAAATGTCTGTATCAGATTGAACTTCCCACCTTATAATTTCCTGATCTGATGAAGCTGTGTATCTGGGTCATTGGAGTCGACTGCATATCACTGGCATCAGACAATCCAGTCAGGACACCACATGCCTGGCAGTAACCTGCTAATCTCTTCTCATCAATCCGACAATGCACTGCACCATCGCCAAGCTAGAAGAGAATGGGCAACAGTCACATAAACATGAAGAAAAACATGTTTAGATAAGGGTTCAGTACATACAGCTGCACTGGCATCATCCACTGTAGGCTGTCTATTTAAAATCAAAGGCCACTTTCATGGTCAGGATTATTAACTGAGCAGAACCTATTAACGCTTTCATGATGCTGACCAGACCCCGAAGGGATTGTCACTGATCACAGAACTCATTTCAATTGACACGAAATGAAACTCACACTTCAAAGACTAACAAGACCCACTCATTTTGAAACTGATTAAGTATTTTTTTTAATTTAATTAACTACTTCTAACCAGTAGGAAACATATGCTTTACAACGCTGTTCAGATCGGTGTCGATATATTTTGACCACTGCATTATTATTGAGTTTTAGAAATACCTTGGAAAGCAGCTCTCTGGTTTTTAAGAAATGCTCCCTGGCCTTTTCATAACAGGGTGGATTTGTGCAGCCTTGCTGAAAAAAGACTGTACCCAAGTCATAGCGAACCTGAGAGAAATAACAGAGTTACTGACACCCAGCACAGTCAACTATCAAATAAGGGCTATTTTAATCTAACTTACAGTGACAAGGTGTGCAATACATTAATCAATAAATAGAACCAGCTGCATATTATTGTATTACTGTGCTACCACTGTAATGCTATAGCAGGGAGCAATATGTAAGGGACAGTGCCATTGGAGTAATGATAAAATAACTGCTATTACAGTAGCCATGCCCACACTGCCTTATAACCTGTTCCCTGGTACAGTGAGGGAGCAGTGTAATAACTAACTCAAGGCTCATATGTTCCACTGCATACCCCACGCTTAGCATATTATTGGTAAATTAATGTTACTAATAAACAATTCTGCACCACAAACTTTTGGGTAAAAGTTTACGCTGTTATAAATGAGTCTGTCTATTAATACAGAAACAGTAAATGAACTGTAGCATGTTATGAACATTACAGGTGGTTGCAGTGGTATACCTGACAGTGCAGTTCATCTGCACTTATTCTCAGCCCTGCAGTTGAACACTCTGTCTCCCCATTTGCAGTGCAGGGTTCAGCTGCCAGGAGATCCAGGGTCCTCATTGTGTGAACATAGAAGTCCTTCTTTATACCCAGCACACCCTCTAGGACCATGATGAAGTCGTCTGCCTGCTCTTTAAGCTGAAGGAATAACCACAGCTGTCAGGTTTTCGTACTAAAAAAATTGATAGCTTGATGAAGAACGTAAAAAATAGAATTCCAAGCAACTGCACAGACACAGATAATATGTCAGAATAGTCTGCTTTTATATGGTCCAGAGAGACCTGGAGTCTAGAACCAATGTATAATCAGAATGTTGTGGATTCCTCCCAGATCTGAAGAGAACAGCCTGCAGTGGAGGACATTCCCTTCAGGTCTTTCTTATGGACACGGGGAGAGCATACAAAGATCTGGGTTATATTTAGATTGTAATGCAATCATAATGGCATTTTCCTACAGGTCACGACTTTCAAAAATATTCATGTGCTTCAGATGCCAGAACAAATTCACACTCCATTCACAAGCATTTTATTCTGAAGATATTTAAATCTTACTCACCACTTTTAAAATGTTTTCTGTTAATTCTTTTTCTTGCTGTACATGATTTAACCTACCAAAGAAGTAAACAAGAAAAACTGGCATTATGAAAAAAAAAAAAGCATGGAAACTCTGTAATAAATGCAAAATTTAAAAGAAAATTGCACAAGCTAGTTAAATTGCAGGAAAGAAGAAATAAAGAGTACAAGGACCAAAACATACATGTTCATCTGATGAGGTCCTGGTTTGGCCTGCTTTATAGGAAAACTGCTCTGAACTGTTGTCCGAATAGCCCTGTAAAAAACAAGACATTAAAAATGCACTTCTCTATTACTGGTAAAAGACATCAATAAATCAGCACATCTTACCATCTGTTGTACAAAAGCACAGCCATAGCGGTCGTGGGAGGCAAGGTAGAAAGGTCCAAATCCACGTGCTTAACGCCAGGAGGTACTTTACTGACACACAGCAGTTCATTTACAAGCATGTTCAGCACTGCGATGGACAAACTAAGAAAAAAAAAAACAGTGTACATACATTAAATTATAAAACAATATCCAATTGCAACGGAAATCTATTCACATACATGGTATGAAACATTCTTCGATTCAAATCAGGAAAAATAAATAAACAGCGACGACTGCTTAATTCTGGGTTTGCTCCATATTTAAAAAAAAAAAAAAAAAGACGGTAATGTGCCTAAAGTAGTAAGAAAAAATGATATATTTTCATCTTTCATAAATAAATTGTTTGCCCTTGAACAAAGTTAGAGGCCTGCATGTTGGCACTTTGACCTCAGTTTGTAGGTTTCTCTCCAGTTTTCCTGATTTACTGTGCAGATTGATTAACAAAAATAAACAACAGACGAGATCTGGACGCTTGTTTATCTGGATGCTTTCAAGGAAATGGTGGCATCTCAATGAATGAGATGGGACAGCATATCACTGGAGCCCATTTATAGTGGATGCTCTAACTGTATAAAGTGAGAACCAGTCCTTCGTCCTATACCCCTTTTCCAGCACGTCCAAATTCCATTTCAAATGGGCGGCCACTTTCAGAGCCAGAAGCTTTAAGGTCCGATTCCTCCTGTTATCAGCTGGAGGCTGGACCTGGTTCTGCTCATTCACCGAGGGTTTGGAGGCCTGCTC